>NC_091129.1:85771411-86053911 GCF_040183065.1 Periplaneta americana | reverse complement strand
TAAAAGTTAGCAATTTAAATTGTTACGCAGACATAACGCTTTAACGACAATACATCTTGTTAAAAAATATGGTAGACCTAACACTTTAATATGACTAAGTACAGTATTAAAAAAAATTATGCTTATAATTTATTTAAGAAACACTTAAAATTTTAATTGTAATGTTACTCGTATAAACAATTGAAGCGTCGTGGCTGGAACAATGTTATAATATACATTTGGAAAAATTTAGAGGAGCTGAAAAGATGTGTACACGTACAACGTTGTTCTTCTAGGGTAGCAAACTTTTGAGTGGACAAATTTCACGTACTGCATTAATGGACAGTTGCAAGCCAAAGAGTATAGCAAGGTAACATGACATACAACATTATTACATGGAAACATACCGAATGAAAATTTTGTAACTTACAACGTTGTTCCAGCCGACGCCTCAATTAATGGAAGAACCCATCTTTACAAGGCATACATGAACACGATACTCTTAATCTTGCTACACTCTCTTAGACATAGTTCTGTTCATGGGTGTAATACCAGAAACGATCCGATGTATTACTTCTTCAAGGTCTTTGAGTAAAAGTGGCACATAAACTACATCCTTCACATACTGTACTCCTAATTGTAAGACAGAAGTCATATCCTGTCAAGTTAGGTGACGTGGGAGGCCAATGGTGATGGGCCAGATTAGCGGCTTTAGCTAATCATAAGATGTAGTAGGCCTATATAGCCAATTCGGCAATATCTAAGAAACAACCTTTTGTGACTTTACAGATTTTGTTTTTGCAAGCTGCAGAACTAGAAACGATAAACACAGAGTTGTAATTTTGAACATTGTTTTCCGCGGTAACAGAAATAATAGGTTTTCTGTAACTTATTACTTGAAAATTTGAGATTTTGACTGTCAAATGATATGTATCATTTGATTTCCCATGAAGTTATAATGATAATAATAATAATAATAATAATAATAATAATAGGCGTAATAATAATAACCTTATAAACGTGTAGCCATCATTTTGATACACTGTATATCTCTACGCAAGAGTTGTTCATAAAATGCATTATCTCATATGTTATTTCGTTATTGTGACTGACCTTGGTGTTTCCTCTTGGATTGAGCACTCCGAAACTGAAGATTCCAAGCACGGCTCCACTTGTTATCCCAAAGATACTCGAAACAACCTGTCAAAATTAACATTATTTCTAATGTGTTGCAAGACTTGCAGAGCGATAAGATAGTTAATACAGTAAGTGAAAAACCAGTCATTTCCGTTGCATGAATCTACAGGCCTATTAGTAAATTTGTCACAAGTGACAAGTGCTAGTAATTAGTAAAAGTTTCATTTGGTTTACTAACATTATTGCTGCGTAAACATTGTCATTTTAAAAATTCTCTGTAGGTGTGGTTCACATGTTAACACATCACAGCCATAAAAAAAATTACAAAACACTTCCAAATATGCAGAACACATCACAAATGCTAACCACACTACACAAACACACCCCCACAGGAAACATAAAACAAAAGGCGCCAAGACCAGTAACAACCAGTTCTGAAGATGGCCGATAGCAGGCTGAAACATGTTAACGAGGTAATGTAAAATTTAACATGTGAAAGACACATAATACGTTTTACGAAGTGATATAGTATTAAAAGTTGTGAAATCAAGATGTAAAACATTATTTTCTTAATATTATTGTGTGATTTTTGACGTTATCGAAACTATTAGTATATGTATTTATTTAATTATTCATTCACTTCCCCAAATTATTCAGAGTTATTTTGCTGTCCAACATCTGCTGACTGTTTAAGTGTCATGTTTGTTTTTAAGTTCTGTAAAAATATTCATTTATATATTAGTAGACCTACAATTGAGGGGTTTGCCGGAAAAAGAGCGTATACGTCAATATGGCGAATTGGGATACATACAATCTAAGATTTTAAAACGCACCTGAATAAAATATTATACACTCACGTAGCCCTGTCCTGCAGGTATGTACAGTACAATCAAACCAAAATTTCGCTACTATAATTATTCACTACATTTTAAACAGTTTTCCCGAAGAAGGGCGTATAGGTCTATCCGCGTTTCTTCCTTGCAAAGCCCTCAATTCGTTTCTCTATTCTCATTCTGCAATGAATTTAAACGTTATTTCCTTAATTAATAATCAATTATTGTTTTATTCGCTCATACAGTTTCAATTACTTCATTTTTTTCGATTTATTCAATTCTTATTGTCATCAATTCATTAATTCGTTCTTCCGTCCGTATATCCGTCCATCCAACATTCATCATCCATCCATCCATCCATCCATCCATCCATCCTAGTGAGACTGTTCTTATTCCATTCTGAATGCAATTACCTGAATGATGTTCCCAAGCTGGCTCACGACGTACACAAGTAGAGTTGATGTTATACCAACAATAAAAACAACGCATTTCATTATGTTGTTAGCCGTCCTATCGCTTATGTTCCTTCTCAGTAGAGGACTCAGGAAGTCGCAGTATATTGTGGCCCCTAAAGAGTTGAGAGAACTTGATATTGTGCTGTGAACACAAGTATGAAACGAGTTAAAGATTTCTTTTAGCTGTAAAGTTCGTATTTTCTGTACAGTGCAGTAAAAAAAATGGTGCATTTAAGCTCCAACTGGATTAGGTAAATTTAATAATATCAGTCTGAATCCAGTTATGTTCCTAATTTCTGCATTTTACGAATTTTATCTTTTAGAACTTTTTCAAGATGCTGACCTCGCATACTTTCCTTATTCGGTAATTTAAAGTGAAAACAATTTGAAACACCTTGTAGCGAAAACTTTTTCTGCTTTATATACGTTTAGTGTTCGTAAATGAAAGTAAAATACAATGTAACTTAGATAACCTTAATTAATTTATTTATTGATAACGCAATTAAAAAATTAAACTGCAAGAATCTATGGAATGTAAGGAAATACCAAAATAATCTGGAACTCTCAATTTAAAAAATAATGATATGCATGAAAAGACTGTATTGATGTTGATGGAGAACAAAGTTCTAACCGAATTTTACAGTAATCAGGGTAGTTACATCACAAATATGATTTTATATATATAGCAGAGTCTCGTTAATCCGAACTAATTGGGACCAAGTCCTATTCGAATTACAAGATTTTCGTAGTAACCGAAATCTTTCCTGTAATGCAATGCATGCTATTCACGAGCGCTGAGAGACGGTGGTGGGAGTACTCTGTTGCTATTTTTAGAACCACAAACAACAGGTTTACTTTATTACGACAACAGAAAAGTAGGCCTACTGAGTTTATGAGCATGACAGATGTGTAAATTATGTACAGAAAACACTAATTGTTGTAAGTATTCTTGAATGCGCTATTTCATATTTTTTTTTTAAGAAATTGAGTGAATTTATACATACTTTTCTTTTCGCTACTTTGTACTATTACAATAATTTTTTTTTCTTTCTTAAAATAATTTGTTCGGATTAACCAGATTTTCGGATAGGCGTAGTTCGGATTAACGAGACTCTATTGTATACTGAAGAAGTTATTCAAGATTGGTAAAGATAAGAAAAGTGTTTAACTATGTGATTAACCCATTAACGCCCAGTGGTCTATTTATAGACCCTTGCACACTCGACTACATTAGATTTTTTTATTGGTGCCCCATTGATTCAATATTAATGATCATCATAAATATATCATGTAAGATGTTAACTAAACTTGCCAACATTTTATCCTCCTTCAAAAATAAGAATTCATTAAGGTATCTTAGTTCGAATTAGTTAGGTATAAAATGATGTCGCACTGTGTAAAGAATATAGGTAATTAATTTTCCGTGTTATAATGTCTCGATATTGTTATTGATTTGTGATTTAGTTGTGTCAAGGTTGCTACTATTGCATCGCACAAGAAAAACACAGATTTATGTAAAATGATTGGAGCAAAATGAACTGAAACGGCTGCGGTCTATAAATAGACCGCTGGGCACTTATGATATCACGTGAAAATAACAGTGGAGAAAGGTGTGTCATTGCACTCTGTACCGCAACAATTGATATTAGCAAGTGACTGTCGGCAGTAGTACTGTGCTATTGCAAGTAGATTAGCATCTGAAAGATGATTAGCACCTATTCGATCCTCAGAATGTGTTATTGTATGCCCTAAATTGGAAATAAATGTGATACGGTGTACGTCTGCAGTGTATACATAATGGATATATTCCTTTTTACTTCTAAGTACAGTGGTCTATAAAATATGCAATAATACTTCTCGACCAATAAAGAAAACCATGCATCCTATTTTCACCAACATATTATAACAGTAAATAGGAAAAAATTCAATATTGTAATGGTATGATATATTGCTGCCCCGTACTGTAGCGCCGTGGTCTAAGGCATCCTGTCTAGGACTCGCGTTACGGAATGCACGCTTGTTCGAGTCCTCATGGGGGAAGAAATTTCGTCATAAAATTTCGGCCAGTGTATGGGATCGGTGCCCACCCAGCATCGTGATGCACTTAGGGAGGTACGATAGGTAGCGAAAATCCGGTTTCGTAAACCAGCTATAACGGCTGGGAGGATCATCGTGCTAACAACACGATACTTCCATTCTGATTGGATGATCGTCCACCTCTGCTTCGGCATGTGAACATGAGGTCAGCAGCCGGCTGGTCGGTCTTGGCCCTTCATGGGCTGTAGCGCCAAGGATTTACTTTTTTACGATATATTGCTT
Organism: Periplaneta americana; assembly: GCF_040183065.1. Lineage (NCBI taxonomy): Eukaryota > Metazoa > Arthropoda > Insecta > Blattodea > Blattidae > Periplaneta > Periplaneta americana. The sequence goes on along the minus strand of NC_091129.1, from coordinate 86,049,188 downwards.
CATTTTCTTTCGTAATATTATGTCAGATGGTATCACTTTTGACTAATTTCTTCTGTGGCCAACATCACATTGAGGTTTTCTATTCCCTGTGTAAAAAAACTCTGGTAAGGACACAGCTGAAATGACGTCAGTAATAGGCACGACTTAGTCTTAGGCAGCAGAGTTGTGCTGAATATGCTCGATTGCATTGTACATCCTCATGCTCGCGACACATAATTTGATAATTTTTTTTAGAAATAGAGACCTTTTGCTCCACCTTAGGATCTTGGTTTCCGGTTCCAGAAACTGTGAGAGAAAACAGAATTCCTTAACTCTTCAGGATACGAAATTACTACAGAATGCAGTACGAGAGTCCTACGATTATACATTTGACACTAATAGTGAAATTCTGTTTGTGAAGTGGGATGACAACAGATGTGTACCTGTAGGATCAAACTGTGATGCAGGGGCTTCTGCAAGCAGGTGGAACAGGAATATAAGTGTGCAGCAACCATAGGTTATATTTTTTAGTAGGTTATTTTATGACGCTTTATCATCATCTTAGGTTATTTAGCGTCTGTATGAGATGAAGATAATAATACCAATGAAATGAGTCCGGGGTCCAGCACCGGAAGTTACCCAGCATTTGCTCGTATTGGGTTGAGAGAAAACTCCGGAAAAATCTCAACCAGGTAACTTGCCTCGACCGGAATCGAACCCGGGCCACCTGGTTCGTGGCCATATGCGCTAACCGTTACTTCACAGGTAATAAAGAAATACGGTAAGTACATGGGTGGAGTGGACCATCATGATTGGTTAGCAGGGAAATATGCCACTTCAATCCATGGAAAAAAGTGGTACTGAGATCTCTTTGTCAGAATGCTGGATATGGCTATAGTACGGTAAATGGATTGTCTACAGAGACTTCCTGGACCTCTACTTGACTTCCGACGATGCTTGGGTGTTCAATATCTCTAAATGTTTTCGAACTGCAAGAGAATGGAGTGACCTATTTCATCACCTCGAGGAGTGAAATTTGGTATGAGGATCGATAGTAGAGGTCATTTCATGGCAAAACGACCCTCTCAGAAACACTGGCGGATGGAATGGTATAATGCAGACCAGTAACATTCCGCAAGAAGTGTGATGAAACTCTCTGTCAAAGATGCTTTGAGCCTTACCACACTCGGTAAAGACAGATATTACTAAAATAAATGTGCTTCATTATAGTTGCAGCATTGTATTGTTGCATTAAATACTAAAACTGTCATAAATAAATTTATTTATATTGGTATAAATGTTTCTGGTTATACTACATTAAATACACAAAAAATATATTTACTTTATTGCAAATGAATACGCAGATATCATAAGTGCCCAGCGGTCTATTTATAGACCGGGTGATTTTCAGCTACTTGGTGCACGGAAAAATAAACAAAACATATTCTTGGCATCTTATGGATTAAATTTATGAAATAGTTATATTATTTTCGTTTATTTTTAAATAAAAATAATTTGGGCGTTAATGGGTTAAAATTAAGTACAGCGCCATTCGTTGATGATCAGTTACTTGTAGAGAAATCAGTTGTCTTTCAAAGGGTTATATTGTTTCATTACAATAAAATATTTTAATATGGGAACATCAATTAATGAAACAAGAGTAACGGATATCTGCGGTAAAAACCACCAACAATTAATATCAATTCAGATATTTTCAAATCATTAAATGACATAATATTCAAGAATATATATATATATATATATATATATATATATATATATATATATATCTGAGAGAGGTATCAAAAGTAAAAATTAATAGATATGATATTTGACCTGTTCTTGCTATATACACTCGAGCAGATACTCTAAGAACCCGAAAATTACCAGAGGCGAGAGAGATAAACACTTTCAGAGAAATAGGGAAAACAAAACTTGATCATGCAAGGAATTTAGATGTCAGAGAGAAATTTAACATTCAATGACACTGTATCAAATGGACAGTTTATCTAGCGTCGTTAGCCAGATTTTGTTTTGGCGAGATTAATTAAATGATTTACTGTGAGATTACTTGACTTTCCACTCACAGATGAAGTAAATTTCAGAAAACCCCTAATTATTATTAAGGAACCAATCCAAATATAATTTTAATTGACTCCATAGCCTTAAATCATTTCACTTATCTTTTATTTGAATATTGATTTTATGAATTTTCTGTAGTAGTAATAATACTACACAATAACTGTATGCAATATTGTAAAATGGATATGTTTAAATTATAATCTATATATTTTATAAATTTGTGCTTATACTACAGAACCACGTTCCTTAATTCTGAAGGAAACAATAATAGCATTGAAAATAAAATATACCATAATTTTAATTAAGCTTTCTGGGAATCAGTAACTGTATTTCAGGTAATAAGGATGATTTGCTGGTATGTAAATAATTATTCGCCAAATAGCCTACGTGTTTTAAGGGGACTGGATAGTCTAACCACAACAGGAATATTTTTATAACTTCAATAGGGCTCATCAACTCCTGTATAAATTTTCCTTAATTTTTATGCTCATTATCCTAAGGGTATAAGAATTAATTAATCACATTTTTTTAATATACCGCATGAAGTTGACAGATTAATTAGTTTATATATAATGTGAAACACATAATAGAAAATTTTCTATAATATAATATCTCTTCTTCTCACAATCTGTTGATAGTTTCAAATCACAATTTTTGTACTCATATTTTTTCATTCCTCTTGTCTGTGCTCAAAAACTGTGATTTATTTGATTTAGCACCGTAGTTTTAGTATAAAAATTAATATTTCGTTAAGAAAAATGAAATGAAGTATATACATTCACATACAGCATCCGAATATACATTTGCTCCGTAACATCTAAAACGTATCCACATATTATGTGCAATATGTCATAATAACGTATATATCTACAGAATCTTGATTCGTTATATTTACTAATTTCCGATGAAACAGGCCATATTTACGTGAAAGTGTTGAGTAAAAAAGTAATAATAACTTAAACATTTTCGCTTTATATTTAAATTGATAATTTCAGGATAAATAAATATTGCAACAATATAAACCAGTATTACACAAAATACTGGCATTGTAAGCTTATATAATTTTAGTTATCTTCACATCCCTGTCTTCTTAATTAATTTCATCCAAATCTGGTATCTAAACTCGCCTTCATTTCACCATCCATAGTAACCTAAATAATGGCTTTATACTCAGTAGTGAATTAATAGTACATTATGCAACGAGCCTTTAATGAGAGATTAAGAAGCGAGTATGTTCGTTTATGATACGAGCGCAAGCGAGTTTCGTAATTTTCATACGAGCGTCTTAATTACAATTATAGGCAAGTTTCATACGACTTTTTATGCTCGACCATATTTCTAACTTGAAATTATTCAGAAGTATTAATTTTATTTGTATCTGACAGAAGATTGGAAGTGACCTTGTTCATTGCTCGTAAATTGTGAGATGTGCGCATACGCGAAAGTATTGATTTTTTCCGAGGAACAATAATGTCATTGACCTTGATGTAATGTAACATGAACTAATTTTGATATAACCTGGAAATTGATTTAGAATTGAAAAACGAGATGACAAATTGAATTTATTTGAATATTATTTACATTTAACGCTAATTATTATAGTAACAGAACATAACCTTCTGCGACAGTTTTGGATTTCCAGCCTCTGTGACGTTTCCCTCGTTGTCTTTCGATTGCATATCCGAGAATAATCGAAAATCTGAGCTTTAATGAATAGGTGTACTTTAATGACATGCATTAAAGGACTGCTACCAGGTGTATAATTACCGTACTACATTTCGGCATGGTCGAGTATAAAAGTTTTTAATTCACAGCTGTGGAGTAAATTTTTTCTCAATGACAAACAACACATTAGCAACCATAAAATCCAAAATTCATTCATTTATAACTTCTTCATAAACAACACATTACAAAGAAAAAGAGCACAATTTAAAAATGAATTGATTTACCAGTAATGAAATTTAGATGGTAGTAATGGATAAAATATTGTATAGCACACGAGAGTAAATAGATTTTATGCGCTTTTGGAAATTATCACCCTTGGCTTCGCTTCGGGCGCTAAACTTTTTACTCGCGCATAAAATCAAATTTTAATCTCTTATAGTATAAATTACCATTAACATTTTCAGTTATTTTTTTAACTCTTCACTTGAGTAGATTTATATAAAACACAAGAATAATTTTAAAATATTTTATGGAGTTAAAACTTACCTCAAAGATGCACTCAATATCCCCGCTATAAACAAACCAGGAAGGCCAGGAACAGTAGAAGTGAAACTCATGACGAAATACACAACTATTTGATCTGGCCTTTGAATTGCCTGTTAAAAAATATTACATTCAAGACATCTATACATAATATATGATATTATCAGTGCAAATGGCCGTGACTTAATTTTATATAATGATATGATGATACAACAGAATTAATATGGGAAATGCCTGTTATTATTCGGTTGAGAAACTTTCATCATCCAGTCTGCTGTCGAAAAATCTGAAAGATAGAATTTATAAAACAGTTAAATTACCGGTTGTTCTGTATGGTTGTGAAACTTGGACTCTCAATCTGAGAGAGGAACATAGGTTAAGGGTGTTTGAAAATAAGGTGCTTAGGAAAATATTTGGGGCTAAGAGGGATGAAGTTACAGGAGAATGGAGAAAGTTACACAAGACAGAACTGCACGCATTGTATTCTTCACCTGACATAATTAGGAACATTAAATCCAGACGTTTGAGATGGGCAGGGCATGTAGCACGTATGGGCGAATCCAGAAATGCATATAGAGTGTTAGTTGGGAGGCCGGAGGGAAAAGGACCTTTAGGGAGGCCGAGACGTAGGTGGGAAGATAATATAAAAATGGATTTAAGGGAGGTGGGATATGGTGATAGAGAATGGATTAATTTTGCTTAGGATAGGGACCAATGGCGGGTTTATGTGAGGGCGGAAATGAACCTCCGGGTTCCTTAAAAGCCAGTAAGTAAGATACGATGATACACGAAATGCAACTGATTATGAACAGTAGTGGCAAAAAAACCGGACCGACCCTTGTAGCTGATTTCAGAGCCTTGTTCACTCCATAGCACGATAGACTGGTAACTAAGATTTTCGTGGTTGGAATCCTGCCTGGGAAGGAAACTTTTTCTGTCCCTTATTCAAATTTAATCCTAAAACTTTTCAATTTCTGATTAAATTCATATTCTGGGAATAATAAGTTAATTAAGTAGTACAATATCGCTGCAATCGAAAAGTATTGGTAATAAATTTGAATAAGGAACAAAAAAAAGTTTCCTTCCCAGGCAGGATTTGAGCCATAAAAGTCTTAGTTACCAGTCTATCGTGCTTTGGAGTGAACAAGGCTCTGAAGTCAGCTACAAGGGTCGGTTCGGTTTTTTTGCCACTACTGTAAATCATATTGTGTATGACGTGAACGGATTCCAGTAATTAAAGTGATTAAGAAACATTTCAAAATAAAACTAAGCAGAGTTTCAAATCTTACACGTTTAGTTTGCTTAAAGCCAAATGTCAAGAATAGTATCCGCCTCTTATATAAATCATTGATTGAAATTAAAGTAATAATAATATCATATTATTTATTTTATTATTTAATAATGATATTATATAACCACTATAAATGGAACTGGTGAATCCATTCCAGATGACTCATTAACCTCATATGTCCTTATAATTATTCAAATATTATACAATAAAGAACATATTAAAGCATGCTGTTCACTTTTGGACGCTTCCATCTTAAACCATTCACTTCTATTAAATTTATTTGGAAGGACAATGGCACGTATTCCAAGGATAAAAGTGAGGATATAAAAACTTACGAATGAATCTTAATCCTGGGAACTGAGCTTATAACTTTTAAAACTCGTATATGTCCTCCACATCACTGTACTTTGTTTTTTATTATGTGCGAAAACATTCATAAAATTGTTCTTCTTAAGCTACGACAATGCTCTTGTTATTGTAACACTGTAATATGGATTGAATTGTTATTTTCTTTCATATTTTGAAGTGAACGGTTTTATTGCATTTCAGTATATGTGAAATGTACCAAAAAAACCTTAAATACATAAGGGAAATTATATAATAGTACGTTATGCAACGAGCCTATAATGGTAGGAATTAAGACGCGAGTACGTTTATGAAACGAGCGCAAGCGAGTTTCATAATTTTCATACGAGCGTCTTAATTACCATTATAGGCAAGTTTCATACGACTTTTTATGCTCGAGCATATTTATAACTTGAAATTATTCACAAGTATTAATTTTATTCTTATCTGACTGGGGAGCGGAAGTGACCTTATACAATATCTCGCAAAATTGGGAGATGTGCGCAGACGCGAAAATATTGATTTTTTCCGAGAAACAAATGTCGACATTGACCTTGATATTATGTAGAATGTAAAAGAAACATTAATATTGATATAACCTTGAAATTGAATTAGACATTGAAAAACGAGATGACAAATTGAATTTATTCGAATATTATTTACAATTAACGCTAATTATTATAGTAACAGAGCATAACCTTCTGCGACAGTATTGCATTTCCAACTTCCTTGACGTTTGGCTAGTTTACTTTCTATTGCATATCCGAGAATAATCTATACTTGCTCTTTCATATTGCTACAATGGTGCTTTCTGATTGGTGGAAAACCTGAACTTTAATGAATAGGTGTACTTTAATGAGGTCCATTAATGGGCTGTTACCAGGTGTATAATTACTACATTTCGGCATGGTCCAGCATCAAACTAATTACAGAATTTCAATATTCGAAATTTAAAATTGGCATTGATAGTACACATAACAAAGATGTACAAGAACAAATCACTGACTACCGTAATGCAATAAATGCTTTAATTTCTATAATCTAGTGTAAAGATATAACAAAAGTAGAAAATTTTATATATTTAACACGATAATAAAAGACATTTTGACTTATCCTTCAGAAGTTTAAGAAAACCCAAATATAGGATTTTTCCGAGCTGGTGTTAGAAAATTTCAGGGATGATGGGGAAGGGCACATGTATCAATTTGAGATAAGGAACCCTGGTCCTGAAATGACTGAGTCGACAGTAATAAGCAAAAATAGTTGTGTGGAAATGGAATTGTAATTTGGCACCATGTGCCCTCCTTCCCTTAACCTTTGGAACAGTCGTGGAAAGATGGTATGGGCCAGATATCTCCTACGTGGGTAATTGTTCGATACAATCTGTGAACTTGTCTACTTTTCCCACTGGCTTATCCGTATTCGAAAATCAGGTCTGCATATTCCGCTCTCGTGTACTCCTCCATTTCACTAGGACTGATCGACTGGACACTGCAACTTGTACACATACACTGCTGTCTACAGACCTGCATATTAGGACTGACCATGTCCGTTACACATTACGCTATCTGCATTGCTTTAGTGTAATTTCCTGTCCCTACCCCTCAGATAACGCACTGTATGAAATACTGTAAGTAGACAACGTAAACAACATCAGATGAATACAGTATATATAAAATGTACAGATATATAAGGTGTACAGAGGAATAAAATTATTTCATTTCTACACAATTAATTTTGCTTTTGAATTTCGACTCAGTCATTTCCGGACCAGGGTTCCTTATCTCAAATTGATACATGTGCCCTTCCCCATCATCCCTGACAGTTTGTAACACCAGCCCGGAAACACTCTGTATATTGAATAAGAAAATTTAAACAATAGAACTAAACTTTCTAAGAAAATTCTTAGGAATATCTAAGCGTGATAAAATTACAAATGAAACAATAAAATAGGAAATGGATGTGCTAAATGAAAAGGGCATCATAGATTAAATGGAGATCAAACAGTTGAAATGGTATGGATATGTTCAGCGTATGAACAATGATAGATTGCCTAAACAGGCATTCATTTGGGTACCACTGCTTATAAGGAAAAAAGGAAGACCGAAAATAAGTTGGCTTGACTGAATTCTGGTCGCTATGGAAAGTAGACACCTCGAAGAAAGACAGTGAAATAACAGAATAGGCTTTAGGCATCGGATTTTATTTAGAGTGGAAGTGAAATAACCCTTCAGATTTGTAGAGCGAATAGCTCATGTTGTATCTAAAAAAGATACTTTATTACCATATTTGTGGAAAGTTAATAGTTTTCTCAGAGGAAAATATTTTTCCCAAAAGTTTAACACTCTCTTATTCGGTAACAATATCGATATAAAATCTAATAAATAATGAATTATCCCTTTTTCGTATTGCAAATTTCTAGCTCATATATATAATTTATTTCAAGAAATAGTCTGCCCAGGCATCCTGGGTTGCCAAAAACACAGAATAACACACATATAAGAATAGTAATGATTACAGTAAGATAGATGAGCCAAATTTAAATGTGAACTAGGAGCTTAAGTTTAAGAAATAATAAATTTGTACATATATTTGTAACAATCACACACTAACGAATAGAAAAGGGGGGGGGGTATTATGATATTCCGTATAAATGATTTTTCAGAATTGCCACAGACCCTTTAATGGTTGAAGTAATTATTTTTGGAATGATGTCATGGATTCCAAATGTTTTGATAGTGTTTACAGTTGATCGTGGGATGGTGCCCCTCGCTCCGATCATTAAACCATGTACTTCCCAGGTGCCTTCCATCTGATATTTTTCTCGAAAATACGGAATAGTAGGCTCATAAATTTGTTGTTTTTCTTTGTTGACCTCGGATGGTTGGGTCTGGCTCATCTCAAATCTAACAGTTGGGTTCAGTATAAAGCCTTTACTATTAGTCTTGTCTAGAGCCACGATGTCCGCTCTTCTAATTCCGCCGCCTTCAGACGCAACGCAGTGCACCTCTTCATGGACCTCGAAGGATTTGTTTCTAAGGGCTTGTGCTATTAGTTTTCGGATGTTATGATGGCGTGAATTTCTCAGGAGTTCTCCATGCTGACAGGATCCTAGGACGTGTGCTAAGGTTTCAATCTCGTTGCAGTATCTGCAACGGAAACCGTCCAAGGATCTCCCATGAAGACTTCTCACTGGTGCTACGTTAGCATTCATCTTAATTGCGTCCCGCCATTCAGAGGAAGATAGACCCTCCTTAGAAAAAATCCTTTTATTTCCGGGAGTATATTCTTGAAATAAAATAACACCTTTTCCTTTATGTGGAAGCGCACACCATTTGTCGTACTCTTGTTTCCTAAGATTTTGTCGTAGTTTATGGACATTGATGTTACTTATATCCAGATCTTCAGGTGGAATTTTTAACTTCCTGGAACATACTTTCTTTTCTGCTGCTATGTTCCTTGTAGAAACGACAAGAGGATTCAAGGTTCTCAATAATGTGTTGCAAATATTGAGATGCTGTAAATATGCTTCCCATTGAGCTTTGAAAAGGCTGAGACCCTTATATTTACGTTCGGTGTACAACATCGCGTCGGGCGTGTCTCCTGGCAAACATAAAATTTCCTTCACCGAACTTTTAATTAACTTATCCACATCTTCGAGAAACCGGTCAGAAAGCTGGTGAAGGGGAGCATTTTGAAGAGGATAAACAAGTATAGGCCAAATATACATATTTAAAACATTGAGTTTTTGTTCTGGTTTCAGAAGATAAGTAGATGTTAAAGCTTGGATCTTATTATTTAAATTATTGATTACTTTGGCAATGTCAAACTTAATTTCATCAGAAAAATTAATCCCAAGGTATTTGATTCGTTCATCTCCATCAATACTATTAACAATTGATCCTCCAAGATTCAATGTCGTACTACTTAATTTTCCTTTCTCGATAACGATGGTTTGAGTTTTAGATTCATTTAGACTTAATCCGATCTGCTGTAATGACCGTTTTGTCATGGTAAATATTTCAGATGCAGCAATTGTACTTTTAGCAACAAGTGCAATATCATCCGCAAATCCTAATGTTACTACATTATTTAGATCCGATACAAGGTCATATCCAAATTCTTCAGCCACACTAGGCTCGGATAATTCATCAAAAATGTGGTCTATGCTGAGATTAAAAAGCATTGGGGAAAGAGGAGCGCCTTGCATAACCCCTTGTTTAAACGGTATGGATTTTGTTTTATGGATTCCAACCTCTATCTGGGTTTCATTTCCACACTGTAAATTTATAATTAAATCCTGTAATTTTTGGGGAAGGGCAGAATTGTGAATGACAGATTCCAAATGCCGATGTCCAACAGTATCATAAGCTTTATGCACATCAAGAAACAAGATGGTAAATAATAGATCCCTATTAGAAACAACAACAACCAAATTTCTTGGCTTAAAAATCGACTTAATGGGTTAATAATAGATCCCTATTAGAAACAACAACAACCAAATTTCTTGGCTTAAAAATCGATAATGTGTTAAATTGGAAAAATCATATTAAAGAAATTACCCCCCCAAACTAAATTCAGCTTGTTTTGCTATTAGATCTATGCAAAAGATAGTAAACATCAATACCTTAAAAACAATATACTTTGAATACATCCATTCTGTAATGAGTTTTGGAATAATATTCTGGGGAAATTCCACAGATAGTAGCAATATATTTCTATTACAAAAATAGTGATTAGAATAATAGTAGGTGCCAAATCTAGGGAATCGTGTAGGGCTATTTTAAAAAAACTACAAATAATGCCCATGGCTTGTCAGTATATCTTTTCATTAATAATCTTCCTTGTATGTAATAGTGAAAACTTCGTAACTAATTAAACAGTTCATAGCATAAATACACGTCAAAAAATGACTTTCATACTCCATCGGCAAGTCTATCGTGCTATCAAAAGGGAGTGCGTTATATGGCAGTAAACATTTTTAATAGCCTCCCTATCGATATAAAAAATGAAACTCAAAACATAAAATTATTTAGGGCCAAATTAAAGAAGTGCCTAATTTCTCACGCCTTCTATTCTCTAAGTGAATTCATGACATTCAGTAACACTTCATGAAATTGATACTAAAACTTTATGTTGTACTAGTAGACTATATTGTAAATCTCGTCTATATATATTTCATCTAGACTGTGACTATAAATTAAGATTTTATAATAGTATTAAGTTTTTTGACTTGTTCCATATTCTAGCTGTAAGCATGTATGAATACCATGGAATGTTAATAAATACAATACAATACAATACAATAACGTGGGCGGTTTTCGTGTAAATTTAATTTAAAAACCACGAATTTCAAACCACATCGCAACGTTGTAGCTAGAGAAGGGAACACGAGGAAGTACACGTACGCTGAGTTCGTTGACTTCTTACATCTGTATTGCGATACGAAAAGAGACTGTTAGCGGCGAGACGGCCAGACTGCTGGAACTTCCAACTTAATTTTCTAATTAAGCGAGCATGTAATCACAATATGTAACATAAGCTCTCTATTAATATAAACGTACATTGTCGTCCCTTTGAATCTGCAAGGTTATTTTACTTCCATTCTTTATATCATTATTATATTATTATTATTATTATTATTATTATTATTATTATTATTATTATTATTATTATTATTCGCCTTACCTTTGAAGTAATGGGATCACAATCTTTGTACTTGGCGTAAGCTAGAAGTCCAGTGAAGCAGCCCATCAGAGACAGAATCACTATGCCGATCGTGGATAACACAACTGATCTACAAAAAATCGCCACTGTTTAAGAAGTTTGTTTAGCAACTGATGGCACTAGAATCTGAAGAAGGTAAACTTACGTGCGTGCCTTGGAAAACGTTGGCAAGGACACATATCTCTGCACCATGGTCTGATTTACACTCAAAAGGATGACCATATAGAAAGTGTTGCCAATCACGGCGCTCCAAAACGTTATTCTTTCGAAGGGAGATGGGTTCATCCTGTAAGAATATATGTATTTCAGTCAGGTATGTTTTGTAATTTGTAGTTTAAGAAGCGGGTGTATTGCATATTTTTTAAGCGTTCATTTCCTTAAGCATTAAACTATGATTCCGTTACTGCGATGATCGCCGAGAGAACAACTTTGGCGAGGATTGCTAAGCGTTCAATATCTCCTTAGTGGTTTCCTTACAGGGAACATCGTTCTTTTACCTATCGAAAGTACAGGGACATAATTTTATTTCTACTAACATTTCTTATATTCACCTGACTATACCTTTGCTACCCCCTTCCACGACTGGAGTTCGATGATACTGGCGTAAAGTACAAACAGATCACTTTACTAAGTATAGGAGGGAAGAAAAATAGTTAATCTATTTACGTAAACTAGGAAATATCGAGATTTTCAGTTTTATAATTTTCATTAGATTTTTGCTTAATCTAAAACAGTACTGTGTTAACAAGTGTTTTTACTACACGAACTGAGCTATCCATTCGGACATATTCACTATGCAGTGTATATTATGCTGTCTACAGCACATTAGCATACAGTTTAGAGAATGAAGTTAAATTGAAAATAATCATAATATAGATACTTAAAGGCATTTTTTAAAATGGTGGCCATTCATTTCGATATAGGATTCAGTTTTTTGTGCATATTATCGCACTATAGACTACTGTACTTATTTCACTGCCTTATGTTATATCGTCCCACTTTCTAGGAATAACGGTAAAGAGTTCTTCACATATTAATCAATCATAGACGTAATTTTTTAGAAATTCAACTTTAAAATTTTGGGGTTTAACAGTGCAGCTTTATCTGTCCATTGAACAGACCTAACTAAGATTCAGTATGCACTTGGAAGTGCGAGCAATGGCGGGAATTACAAATCGTTTCAGTGAAGTGCTAAATCATGAAGTCGATTTATTAATATAGAATGCAAATCCAAAAGACACAGAAAAAAATAATGTGTGGAGTCAGTTTTAACAGTTTTGTCAAGTGCCTGGTTATGAATTGAAAAGAGAAACACTAACCAAAACAGATTGCAAACTTTTTATAAGATTGGGGTATTAACATGAGAAAATCAAACAGTGATGTATTTCAAGAGTATACTATGGAAACCATATGGAATGTGATGTTGAAAGTGATACAAGACAAATTTAATATTTTGGAAAATATTTGGGAATTATTATTAGCGAAATTTAAATCCGTTTTAAGATCAATAGGCTGTTCCAGAGTTGCAACAAACTCCAAAGGAAGACTATATAGAACATGCTGGAGAAAAGAAAAGCGAGTGTTGTAGCAATAAAATTAATATTGTATTTATATTAAAACTAAAACTGTGCTTTCATTATATGATCACGAATTTGTTATCTATCTTTATATAACAATGTTACTATTGGGTAGATCGCTATATTATCAGAACGTTGAATGTTTTTATTTTGAGATCAAGCAAATATCTCTCGTCAAATATTTGGAATGGAAATTTTGCCACATGCAATAATTTTCTAATATTCTCTCTGCAATTAAATGCAAACGAAATGACTAAGGAAGTTTCCAATTCGTCACTGACCTGCATAGGAGATTTTAGACTTACTCGAAAAATATAATCCTCCTTCCCTCCTCGGCTGTGCGCCACACCGCAGTGAACCCGCCGTTCTCAATCAACCCGAAAACGAGAACTGTAACACTGCAGACAAGAATAACGCAGCCTTGCAGGAAGTCGACGTATACTACGGCCTTGATTCCTCCCTGAAAGAACATGGACAATTTCTGGGTAGATTAATAACTTTTAAAGAAAGAGGCGGTTTATTATAATTCGGAGTGTCCTTAAAAAGGGGTTAACATTTTATTGCCTATTTATTAGTAATGATTCACACTTAGTATACTAGCTTCAAAATTTCTCCAATTTGTAAACCACCGTGTTGAATATATTCTTGTATGGAACTTTTCCAAAATGATATGCAAAACGTGGATGCATATCTCCCTTGGAACTCGTGCAATTACATTGATGTTATATTCTCTCGCAGGTTGTCAGTATTAAGTAGCTTGGATGCATATAAAACGTCTTTTAGCATACCTTACAGCGAAAAATTGCAAGAAATAAGTTACTGGCGAACGTGCTGGCCATTCCATTGGTCGTCCTCTACCATGCGATCTTTGTTTCATGTGATATGGCTTCGTCCCAAGATTTTTCTTCAAGATTTCTCATACAGCAAAGTTGATATAGAGAGATCAGAGACTTGTTTATTTGGTTGGGCTACGTAAGGAAGCCTCTTGTGCTGCAAATAGACCTATGTTTTCAAGGCATCGGCCTGAACATGGTCGACGGCTGTTCGCTTTTTAATTGTCAACAACTGAACCGGTTTCGTTGAAATTGTCATAATGCGGTTTATGGTTAACCTAGATGGTGGATCACTATTATTTTAGTAGGCTTCATATTTTTGCGAACCATTATGGGGGAATGAAACACCTCCATCCATGTCATAATATTTCGTCTTTGCTTCAAACTGCATTACTCACTAAATTACTAACTTAGTAATTGTGACTTCATTTGCAGAAGCATTGATTCATATTACTACCAGCGATCGATCGACAAATGCAGTGGTGTTAACATTGGGCTAGCATATCTTTGTCGTAATTTGTTGACTGCATTGTGGAGTTTGCCTGAAAGAAGTATCCTCCGATATAGTAGCTTCCAGTAGATCCTTAGCTGGACAATAGTGATGGTTTTGATTTATTAAAATTGGTAGAGTTAATGAGACGTATGTGGTGGCAGAATTTGCTATTCAATCTCAGCGTATTCCCATCAGGAATTCACCTGTTGTAACCGGGTCAAGAACCCGAAATTATTTCTTATTGAAATATGTGTTGTGTAAACTTACATTACGTGCCAGTACTCACGAGCATTGTGTACACGATGCAGATGATAGAAATCACAGGGGCGATGACTTCAAAGCCGATGCCAGACACTGTAACAAATGCAGGCTATATGAAAGCCCAAAAGATTTTACGAAAAGTTCAGACAATTAATTTGATGCTAAAATATATACGCTAGTTCATGTTTTTGTTTTAATGTTGCACCCCTTAAACCAGAGAGTTGCGTGCATTGTGCATTGCCGTTTCTATACATGTTTCTTGGCCTGGATAGAGAGTTGCGTGCATTGTGCATTGCCGTTTCATTACAAGTTTCCTGGCCAGGATAGAGAGTTGCGTGCATTGTGCATTGCCGTTTCATTACAAGTTTCCTGGCCTGGATAGAGAGTTGCGTGCATTGTGCATTGCCGCTTCATTACAAGTTTCCTGGCCAGGATAGAGAGTTGCGTGCATTGTGCATTGCCGTTTCATTACAAGTTTCCTGGCCTGAATAGAGAGTTGCGTGCATTGTGCATTGCCGTTTTATTACAAGTTTCCTGGCCAAGATAGAGAGTTGCGTGCATTCTGCATTGCCGTTTCATTACAAGTTTCCTGGCCAAGATAGAGAGTTGCGTGCATTGTGCATTGCCGTTTCATTACAAGTTTCCTGGCCAGGATAGAGAGTTGCGTGCATTGTGCATTGCCGTTTCATTACAAGTTTCCTGGCCAAGATAGAGAGGTGCGTGCATTGTGCATTGCCGTTTCATTACAAGTTTCCTGGACGGGATAGAGAGTTGCGTGCATTGTGCATTGCCGTTTCTGTACAAGTTGCCTGCCCAGGATAGACAGTTCCGTGCATTGTGCATTGCTGTTTCTGTACAAGTTGCCTGGCCAGGGTATTCATCTATAGACCATCCCACTTTTTTTTATTTATAATAAATTTTGTAGTTGATACGGTGTAAAAGAGGACAGTGGGTTATAAAAAAGGAGAGTATATGTTGCTCTGTATAATAAAGACGATCCCAAGAATATACGTATCTACACCTGTGGAGTTATGGTTAGCGCGTCTGGCCAGAAACCATTTGCAGTGTGAATAAATACATACATAGCCTACATAGATTTGACACTATACGTACTTTCTAATAATATTTATTATGTATTTCGAGGCAATTAGACTTTCTATAAAGTAAATAATTGCTTCGTCTCTCCAAAATAGGAGTGCATGCAACATAAAATCCCAAATAACTCGTGGAGATTTCTCGTTAACTGTTACATCCAGGCGAAAATTATCCAAGTGGTGTTGGCTCTTATGCTTGATGAGCTATTTTTTAACAAGTACTGTAATATTGCCTGGTGAAGTGATGCTTAATTTTCTGAACATCTTCTATTATTAAGAAAGTATCCCCAAGTGAAATGAAATTATTTGCTCACCTTGACTCACTGCCAACGATGGGATATAGACGGCTATAGATAGGAACAGAATATGGTATATTGTACAGAGCGCTGAGGTCACAATGCGAACAGTCGTGTTGAATCTCAACTGAAGATACTGGAAGAAAAGCACATATTCAGCATCATATATACATTTTTACATGGTGTAAATTTGATTTTCTTTCTAATTCCTTAGGCATTTTACCTTTTCCTGAAACGTTTCAAGCGCTGTGCAATAATTATAATTTTGTTGCTGTGTTTAATTTAATTTTTTTTTGTTCATATGGAAGTGATTACTTTAAAACGGTACTGAACTATTGTAAATTCAAATGACTTGCAAATTGCAACGAAGACAAAATATTTTGTGGTTTCCCGAAATCCACCTTAATGCGAAAACACCATATTGTTTTTTTTATTTTTTTAGTCAACTGTCAGAAGACAGGTCTGAATCCCGCAAGTTATACCATGAAGGCACCACTTATGACGCAACTAGGCAAGGAGATAATGGGATAGGGTGGCCAGTTCCTTCCTCCCTCCATTGCATATATCGCCCACCAGCTACATATTACACTAGTCAGACTTCAGATGCATATAAACAATTGTTCTTCCCCTGACACATATCGTGTACTGGTGTACTGCCTGATAATATATGTAGCATACATATCATCCAGAACCTCAATCAGAGGACAACTACATATTAAGACAAATATATTGAAGACATTGCCGATATTTTACAATAGTCGAAATTGCAGTGACATAGATTACAAATTGTAAAAGGAGAAGGTACGAAAAGATTTTTCAAAGGAAATCGATGTTATTATGCTTTATTCCATAATAGCAAATGTAAATTAATTTAGGAAAGATAAAATTGCATATATGTATGAAAGAGAGGCAGTAAATTAGGAATTGAAGTAGCGATCGACATTTTTGCTTCAGACTCCTGAACTACAACTGCTAGATAGCAGTATTATCGATTAGCAGAAGTGAAACAAATAGCAGCAGTTGCAACAATGTACCATTGATGACATTATCCCAGCATTGATGCACGTTTTGCCTCGGGCTGCTGGATTCACTCAAAACTCGTCATCTCTATCTCTCCGGGCTGCTCGGATCACGTCGAAACCCTCTTGCACAATTTGTGTCCGTTATAACCTCCACTGGCCGACAGACACGTTATTCGATATTTGTTTGCAGAATGTCTGTACTCGTTTGTAGATAGTTTGACACGACACGATGTACACAATACACACTGTTACTATTTATATAATATGAATATGCCTTGCTGCCAAAACTTTTACCCTGAAAAATCGCACAAATGGTACATTTGTGCAAAGATGTCACCAAATTGCAACTACTGTTTCTTTGTTTCATTTGTGATGCATATACGAACATCTATAGCTTTGATAACTGGATGACACTGACGCTGCCTCATTCAAAAATGTAAATATCGTCTTTTATTTGTAACTTACTGACTCTACTATGTGTTTATCTTATATATGCA
Source organism: Periplaneta americana (assembly GCF_040183065.1). Lineage (NCBI taxonomy): Eukaryota > Metazoa > Arthropoda > Insecta > Blattodea > Blattidae > Periplaneta > Periplaneta americana. The sequence goes on along the minus strand of NC_091129.1, from coordinate 86,031,483 downwards.
TTCATTCATTCATTCATTCATTCATTCATTCATTCATACATTAATTCATTGACAGTTTTCTACCCAAGTGCAAGTCTTTCACAGGAAACTCAGCATTCTCCAACCTTTCTTCTTTTCCACACTGCTCTTAGATTCCGCATATGTTACATATATGTTAATGTTGTTTACCATCTCGTACATTTTTTCTGCTCCGAACATTTTCCCCGTTCATCACTCCTTCTAGTGCACTGCTTTTTCGTAGATGAACATTACAAATAATTTTCCACAAGCTTTACTTAGTAAGGACAACTGATAATTTATTTTGATTATCTGCTGTCGAATTGTGTATGCGGAGTTTCAGAGGAGGCCGGTATGAGCTCATTAAGAGTTCCTTGTTAGACAATTTCTAGACAATTATCGGAAAATTAAAAAAAAGAAGACAATAATTTGAATACATTTTCAATTGTCACTAAATCCATTCTCTCTGTTAATATACTCTTAACTGATTGTTTCGTTTTGCCATAATATTTATACTGGAATTTAAATTTTGTTTAGTTTGCAATTTTATTATAAGAACGATCCTAGTTACTTGTCAGATCTATTTTTTATTTTATTATTTTCACTAAAAGTCTTGCTTCCACATTTGTGCGTTTTTAACATTGTTAATATGCTACATACCTCTGATTGAGGTTCTGCCTGATATGTATATCTATTATCAGCCAGTACGTCTCATTTGACAATATGTTTCAGAGGAAGAACAATTTGTTTGTATGCATCTGAAGTCTGATTAATGGAATATGTAGCTAAGCGGTGATGTATGCATTGAAGAGGAAACGAACTGGCCACCCTTCCCCATTATCTCCTGGTCTAGTTGCCTCATGAGCGATACCTTATCGGTGTTACTTATGAGGTTCAAACCTGTCTTCGGACAGTTGATTAAACAACCACAACAACATGCAACAAGTGTAGGTTAAAATATACAGACTGATTCAGGGGAAACAATAAATATTTCAGAGGCTGCTAGTATGTACTATTGTAAGTAAAAAATACGTATAAGCATGTGTTCAATTTTCAATAGATGTGGAGGTACAGCAAGTTTAATATTTCACATAGCAAGCCTTGCAAATGTATTAAGAAACAAGACATTAATATGCAGACCTACTATTGACTACTTATAAAGGAATAGTACGTGTCGCTATTCTGTCATCTTCTGAGGGCAGCACTGTCCATAATATGTATATAGAAACAGCATTATTTTAGCTCCTTTTGCAACAAGAATAATCACGTTCTTCCAGGTTGACTGGAGCTCCTGTAAATTTTAGTCATCAGGTAACATCATCGAAATCTTGCAGTTTCTGAACAGTGGATCGGTCGTGGTGGTCACGTGAATTGGCCAAGCAATGTCCTAAGGTCGCGCCCCCTGCCAATTTCTCTTTTTAGGGGTGTATGAAGAGCAAAGTATAAAAAGACAAAATAAAGACGAGAATAATTGGTCGCTTGCATTATGAACGATATCAGAAGAACAACACATGCTGTTGTCAACAGAACGTGATAGAGCATTGAACTGTTTAAATTTATTGCTACCATGTATGTATATAGGCAGTAAATGTAATGATCAAGTCATTTGTTTTTCCTTTTTAACCTCGTGTTATGTGTAATATTCAAACATATATATTGAAAATTGGACACATGTTTATAGGAACTTTTTACCCATAATTAAATATTTACTTTTACTTCTGAATAAAGTTGTAAATTTGGTACTCCTTATGCACTCTGTACATACTGTATGATCCATTAATATACTCACTTCATATGTTGAGGTAATTTTTAGGTCGAAGAAGACCGGCAGAAAGATGTAATGTGTGATGAGTCCCGACAGTATTTGGCCAACACAATAAAGAGAGTACAACGTCCCGAATAAGTAGATTTCTGCTGGTATCGCCAAGATTGTCACTCCAGAAATGAACCTAAAGAAACGCAATATAAACAGAATCCTGAAAGAATGTCACTATTATTTTACTGCATGTAAAATTAAGGAAGTTATTCCAATTGTAAGGTATACTTGTAAACATTGAATGAAAATATTAATTGTACTGTATTTATATTCGCCCATAACTATCAATGTGCATATGGTCTCACTTTTCATTTCCACATCAAATGAAAATTGCTTTCCTCGAATTTTTTTGTTTCATCCTTCCCAACACATCCAAGTTGTATTATGATATACGTAAATTCAGGATTGTGATGGGAATGTTGAGAGTATCTGTGAAAAATTCAAAATAATTGACGCAATCCGTGAAATGATTACAATAATATTCTCAGAAAGTAAGTAATCCTCTCTTCTACACGGACTTCATTCACAAAAACCAAACAACAATAATTTACCGATTTATTGATAACTTACTTTGTGAAAAGCGTGGAAAATCTTTTGTTTAAAGAGCGTTACAATGATGTATTCTGATCTGAAACATTTAGTGAAAAATTCATCCCTTTCCACTGTTGGTAAATTACTTAAAAAATCAGACAGTGAGTTGGCACACATAAGAGCATTCCTTGCAGAGAACGAATTTTTATAATTTTGTTCCACATGAATTGAGTTCAAAAATATTTCTCAGGGGAACAATGTTTATCAAATTTGATTAAGAGTTAATAAATAAATTGACTGAAAGATATAACCGAAACATCTTATCCAGACTGTATTTTGAAGCTGCGTTTCTTGAAGGCAAATGAAGAAACAAGCGAGAATGAAATTCTTGGAAAATAACTAAGAAATAATCCTCAATTTGATACACAGTTTTAAAGATTAAGAATATAGTATTTTGATACGTCTTTTTAGATGGCATTACTTTCGAAACCGTCCTTGTACGGCATTAATAACTAGTATTGTATGTGCCAAAATAGGCAGTATGCCTACTGAAAATGAATACTGTTCTTTTATGTAAGTAATAATAAATAAATTCTTTCAATTATTTTCAATACACAAATTCGTAATATTAACATAAATTATCAAATGTGTTTACAAATAAAGCCAGTTTTTTCCCGTATTTCACAGTTGTTATCGGAGAATTCACCATAAACATGGACTCGTTTAACGTACCTTTACGTACGCATCCGATGGTATAAAGTCAGATGAAGGAGATTGGTAAGAAAAATGTATTTCATAGGAATTATGCGTTTCCCAAAAACTTCCTACAGCAAATCAAGTGTATTTATGGCCTTGAGGCTTGTGAGAACCCTTTCCGTACAACTAAAGTTGTCAACAATTTGTTTCATAATTGTGTTCCACAACAGCGCGCCATGGCGCAATGAGGAACATTTGAACGAAAGCCATCAGAAGAGTGTTTGAAACTTTCACCATCCGTATGAACGGAAAACATTGTACAAAATTAAAACTTTTTCACTGATGTACTGTTAAAGTACTTCAATAAATAAACAACGACTTCACAGTCTTACATAAATTTTTATGTTATTTTACTTGATTGACTAGTTTCGTTGTACTTTGCATCATCTCAACAGCATCGAAAGTAGTCAATCAGGTAACATAACACCAAAGTGTATAATGTTATCAGAGTGAAGTTGTTTATTTACTTATTTAATGACATTTTTAATAGGTTATTTTACGACGCTTTATCAACAGCTTAGGTTATTTAGCGTCTGAATGAGATGAAGGTGATAATGCCGGTGAAATGAGTCCGGAGTCCAGCAACGAAAGTTACCCAGCATTTACTCATCTTGGGTTGAGGGAAAACCCCGGAAAAAACCTCAACCAGGTAACTTGCCCCGACCGGGAATCGAACCCGGGCCACCTGGTTTCGCGGCCAGACGCGCTGACCGTTACTCCACAGGTGTGGACTATTTAATGAAATAACAACAGTACATCAGTGATTATATGTGTCAAGAGTGCATTCAAGAATTAAAAAATATTCCTTTTCCTCTATTCTAAGCATCATAATTGCACTGGATCTACAACAAGTCTAAATATTCTGAAAAATAAAAATCTGGTTGCTAGACAAACATGCGCAATATCCGCGCAATAATTTCACTAAGTTTACTGTTTCTTTTGGCGAATGTTGTACTTTCATTTCCGTGGATTTAACATAGACAAGTGACAGTTTGTTTTACTCATTTTTATCACAACTCCATTATCATATCTGATGTTAATTTCAGTTCTTAATAATATGTACAAGTCTTTGATGCCATGATTTAACTTAAACGTCTGGGACTGTAACGAGATTCGAAAGAAGAAATGCGTAAATAGGAATCCATATTAGCAGTATAAGTACAGAGACGATTAATAAGCCCATCATTATAACACGCTCATAATGATATCACAATATTTAATTATAACCTTTCTCTACAATTTTATTGCCACATGGAACTTGCGAAAAATGTGGCGGGGCAATGTGGAGGACTTATTCACCACGTCTTCAAGATTATTGAAACAGTATCGTTTTGTTAATATTTGTCTGTGGGTTCATAAAATATTTTATGCTCGGCCATGCCGAAATGTAGTAATTATACACCTGTTAGCAGCCCTTTAATGGACCTCATTAAAGTACACCTATTCATTAAAGTTCAGGTGTTCCACCAATCAGAAAATACCATTGTAGCAATATGAAAGCGCAAGTATCGATTATTCTTGGATATGCAATCGAAAGACAACAATAAATCACCTATATCTGAAATAAAGTCAGTTCTGTTACTATAACAATTAGCGTTAATTGTAAATAATATTCAAATAAATTCAATTTGTCATCTCATTTTTCAATGTCAAGATCAATGTCGACATCTGTTTCTTGGAAAAAATCAATACTTTCGCGTCTGCGCGCATCTCACAATTTACGAGGTATTGCACAGGGTCAGTTCCGCTCCCCAGTCACATAAGAATAACATGAATGCTTATGAATAATTTCAAGTTAGAAATATAGTCGAGCATAAAAAGTCGTATGAAACTTGACTATAGTGTCAATTAAGACGCTCGTATGAAAATTACGAAACTCGCTTGCGCTCGTTTCATAAACATACTCGCGTCTTAATTACTACCATTATAGGCTCGTTGCATAATGTACCATTAAAATAATAAATCAAATTTAAAGAACACTTTAAGAGAACTCATCATTACTTCATTTTTTTCATTCCATATAATATTAAGTTATATTCTTAATGTCTCACTGACATGTAAAACCAAAGTTCCCTAAACAGTATCTTCAGCCAGGAGTGTACCGAGAGGAGAAGGACAAAACAATAGCGCTCATGTTTAAGCCATGCGCGACTTTTTTTGCAGCACTGCCTCAAAAACTGGTTCTTTGAGACTCCCAGAGTGGCTGCTGCATTTCCCTCTCATCTATCACTCTTTCATCCCATATACGTTTCGTCCTTCGATTATAATATTTTCGACGCATATAACGGGATATTTTGAATTTTCACTATATTGTTCGGCAGATTTTCCACTTTTGCACTAATTTTAAGTAGGGTTATAGTTCACTACTACTCAATGCAATGCCTTGATTAATAGTGATTTGAATTTCGAAATCTAAGGGCTACAATACATAAATTGTGTAACTGTTTAGACTTGTTTTTCCTATTGATGAGATAAATCATCTATTAGATAAAGCTTGTGCGCGAATTTCCACTCAATGCGTTATTTTAATTCAAGTTTAGTAAATCGCCCTGGGTGGTGCAGTCAATATAGCGCTGCCTTTCGCTACCAAAGGTTGCGGGTTCGATCCCGGCCCAGGTCGTTGGCATTTAAGTGTGCTTAAATGCGACAGGTTCATGTCAGTAAATTTACTGGCATGTAAAATAAGTCGTGAAGGACAAAATTCCGGCACACCGGCGACGCTAATGTAATATAGTTGCGAGCGTCGTTAAATAAAACATAATTTAAAATTTAAGTTTAGTAGGCACCAAAGAAAGAATACATACAGGAAGGATTACCCTAAAACACGATATTATAAAAATCTACTGTGACTTTATAACTCGAAATGGCTGTTATTGAGCAATTAAATCTGTTCCTGTAATGCCCGTTTCGAACCTCTCTATCAACCCTAGAAGAATAGGTTATAGTCTAAAAATTGTATGATAAAGAACTACAGCAGAGATGTCGAACAGTGATCTCAAACTGTGAAACGATTAATACTGTTTCCGGCTGTAGTTGAGCTGAAACGACAGTCAGTCAGCTCGCTGTAGCAGTGTTCTGTACGCAGTGTTTTATCAACTCTGGCGGGTAGTATGGATATGGAACGACGATGCAATAGTGAGTGGACAGATAAATTTTTATTTATCTTAAAGGCCGGAAAGGCACATTGCTTAATATGTAGAAAAGAACTTGGATACTTTAGTCATCATAATATTAAAAGGCATTTTAATTCTACACGTCATGCTGAAGCTTATGAACAAGAAAAGTTATCTGGTAGCACTCGTGCAAAGGCTGTAAAAGAATTAAAATCAAGATGAATTCAGAAAACCTTCCATCATCGGGTGTTAGTAGAATAAGCTTGGTTCGTGCTAACTACAAAATTTGTGAAATTATTGCAACGGCTTCAAAGCTATTTACTGACGGAGAATTTGTGAAAGGCTATCTCATAGCTGTTGCAAAAGGGATATGTCCGGAATACGTCAGTGATTTTAAATCTATATGTTTGTCTCGTAATATTGGTTTAGAGCGCGTATCTTAAATGGGAGATAACTTGGAGGAACAACTGATAGCACGAATGAAAACTTTCACTTATTACTATAGCTCTTGATGAAAGTACCGACCGGAAAGATACGGCGCAGTTAGCTACAGTATATTCATAAGGAGTGTCGACTCAGATTTTAATGTTCATGAAGATCTTGTGGATGTCATTTCACTAAAGGATCGAACTCGAGGAGGAGATATTTTTGAATCTGTAACAAAAACTGTGAACAAATTTCAAGTCACACTAAAAGTAATTAATTTTATACATCAGAACACTTACGTTTCTGAACTTGAAGTTGCACTGCTACAACACATACGCACTAATTTTATATTTTAAACATGATATCAACAACATTATTATTATGATTTACCTATTTCCGTCACTAACGAACAACATTCATGGAATGACCCAGTAGATAAAACTCTATTATCATTATCATCATCATAATTCATCCTCATGTAGGATACAGTCTTTTTTTTATCAGAGTTCATCAAGTGCAAATCTAAACTGAGTTCCTAATCAATTGGTAAGATGTATAAAAGTTATCAAATACCAGCCGCCGCAGTTTTGCTTTTGTTTACTATCATTCGGCCGGACTGCCTGCAACCTGTGTTCAACCGTTGCACGGTAATGGAGGAGTGACGGTTCTGCAGTTCACAGCTCGAGAGCGCTGTTCGACATCCCTGAACTACAGTATTAAATGCCTACGAGACGATGAGGGAAACGGTGATAGGTAAAACACTCATCGCTCGGCTTCCGTGCAGATATTCCTCCATGGTGTCGTTCTCCTTGCCCCAGAAGCCATAATAGATGCCTATAAGAATCGAAGCTAGCATCATGAGACTGAATATCGTGATGTCCAGCCATCCCATCTGCTGATCTTGTAACATGTCTTGTCCATTTTCTGTGATATTCATATGGATTCAAGACTACTCACAGACCTGGAAGATTCGCATGAAAACAAAAATGAATTTACTGAGTTTGATAAAAGAGACAAATTTCCAGAAATACAGGGTCATTCAGGAGGGACTTATAGTGTTCTCAATGAAAATGTTCATGTGAGCATTTCTTAACATTCAGTGGGTATAGAGATATAGCTGTTTCAATATTACTCATAGCAAGCGTTACAATTGACAAGCTAAGATGAACATTCATTTAATAATTGCATTTATTGGTTATTTACATGGTTTTAGTAGGCCTACACTTCAACAATTCAGTGCATTTTTCCCTTGTTATTTAACGTGTATTAGGGTAACAATATTCGCAACTCGAGAAACTAGTTTCCCCTGCGTTAATTTGACTTTTGTATACATCACTTTCCGTCTACCCCAACAGACAAAAATCGACAGAAATAAGATCTGTGGTGCTTTGTGGTCAATGTACGTATCCATCGCGGCCGATCCATCGTTCGGGGTATGAGCGATATAGATAAGGTGTCACCTGATAACTATCATGTCCAGGGGCTCCGTCATGCTGGAAGAATATGCTCATCTTTATTGCCAAAAGAACTATCCCTCTACACACATTGTGATCAATACTGCCCTCAGACGATCTGAGAAGAGTGACTAATACATACTATTACTTTGTACGCTGGGGATAGTACTTAGTTATTTGTCATTCCTCCATATCATTTCAATGCTTGTTATGCATAACGTTCAAACAGATTTATCTCCATACATATTAAAATTGGATACATGTTTATATGAGCTTTTTACTGACAACAGTCAATACTGTTTCCACCTAAAATATTTACTATTCCTTCTGGATCATTCTGTATATCTTCCAAAACCAGTTCTAACCTCTGGACATACAGGAGAATAAATTGTGCGGCCTCAAAGCTAAAAACAGGTGTACAATATATGTTATGTTGTCTCTATTCCTGGCCGCATTATCTGCTTTATGTGCTTGTAAATTATTTATCAAATATGACCCTTGCCAGGCTTTAACGCGCTGTTGCAGCTATCCATGATATTCTAGGACATCTATTCTATATGTTATATTTAGTCAAAGTCAGTATTGATAACACTAGCCTGCGAATTTCAAATTTGTGTTTGTTGCCTAAAGTAAATAATCTGATTTTATATAATGTCGATGTGCTGAATTCGAATTTTCAATCCGTTTACTTCTATCGCGTCAGGTTTGTTTGCAAAATCACTTTAAATGTATTGTATAATTACGTGAATTTCATCACAAACTTTTTCATTTCACTTTTTTATTTCAAATGCAAAAACAATATTTAAAAGACACAGGTTGCTGCAATTATGTGTATGGTTGTTCATACATGTCACTAGAGTGTTTTCGCTTTGTTTTGTCTTCTTTACTTCACTATTGGATGTATAAATTAGCACAGTATTACACAAAAAATTACACCACTTGCTTCTTAGTTGAGAAAGTCCTCCTGCTCCTCTTTCTTTTATTTTTATCTTCAGATATTTTACGCTTTAACATCCAACAATAATGAGGATGCATACTGATGCTCCATCGTCCCTGGTATCTCCTTTCGAACTCCTGCAGATCCTTGTGAAATCATTCACCTTGCTCTTCGCCCAAAAATCCTAGATTTTCGTGGAAATAATATAGGTGAGAAAACAGAAAATGAATTTTGATACTCATATTACAGTCAAGTTCCTTGTATGCTTCAAGCATGTTAGCCACAATGTTTCGGTAATTAGGACCCTTCTAGTTACCAAGAAATTTTAAAAAAATTCACAGAAAGATATCCATGCTGCTTTCCCCTTTTCATCCACAGTGTTTTAAATGCTGCATCAGACATCTGTTTTCTTTAGTCAGGACCATTAAATATATTTTCTTTTAATTTGCTTCAGATAGTAGTGGAAATTTCTCACGTATATATTTAAAACAGTCTCTTTCCTTATTTAAAGCCCCGTTCTACAGCATCCGACTCTGGTAGATAGTCACTGTCACTCGTCACAATTTCCCTCGCCACTACATCAGACTCAGATGAAAACTATTCAAGATTTTATAGTCACACAGTGATTAGTACATCGGGCCCATGGGGTACAGGTAAAATGGCTGACCGAATAACTGGATACCGGTACACGATATGCTTTTTATTTTTAGAATCGTACTCCTTCACATCACACGAACAGAAGTAGCAGTCATTACTATGGTTCGACTGCTCTCTCCAAACCATAAGTACTCCAAAAGATAGCAACAGTCTTCTGCCGTTGATCCAATGATGAAGTTCTTCAATGCATACTCTATATACTTTGTGTGGTGTCCAAGCTTTACTTTGATCTCCAAGTTTGATTCAAAAATAGGCATGGTATGACTTTTTCACAAAATCTGTAAATTACGCCTCTGCTTAGGCAATGTGTATATCCTACATAAGTTATGTAACAGAAATGGTCTGGATTATTTATACATTCTCGATGCGACATGGTAAATATTTCCTTACTGAACTAAAAACTCTCAACTTTCTACTCCACAATAAAGCTTCAAAAACTGATTTCGTTTCGTTTCCAGATGAAACACAGACTATTGAAATGTGAGAGGAACTAGACGAGTTGAGCTGAGTCTCTCACCAAGGAGTGGCTGAAATTTCTAACTCCCACAAATAAAGATAATGGCAAGGTTGCACGTTATTTCATCCTAACTTCCTTATGCGCTTACACCCTCTATCTGCTAAGAAACATCTGTTATCCTTGATTTTCAATATAAACATCTTAAAAATATGTTGAATATATTTGGTTTTCATATCTTAACATACTAAAGCTACAGTTGTTAAAGTATTATACTTTAAATAGTTACGCTATAAATTGTCTAATATATTATAAGAAAATTAAAATAACAAAAAAATGGTACGTGATAGGAACTTTCTGGCTTCGAATTTGATTTCAGCATGCTAAAAATACCCTAAAAACATTCAAACTTTGGAGGCAGGAATTTCATCGCAGACTAGTGTAATTATATTCCCTAATTTCCCTATGTTAACATTCTGTGATCAAAGCTTAAAAACAGAAAATAAACTTTGTTTATATAATAACCAATCAAAATAAAGCCTTTACGATTACAAGAAAACGACAATCTGGAAAGATATTTGCGCGAATTATTATGTCTCTTGGTGCATCCATCTCCTTACAGATAACTATGCTTAAATGTACAATTAAATAATTTTTCATTTATCATTGGAGATAAGCATTTTGAAACTGATACAGAACAATCGACTTAATCATGATGGTGAATGTTTGTAACTATACTTAACGCAGTTTGTCGCTTGGAAACTTGTAGAGAATTAACGGGCACGATTCAATCTAGACATCAAGCGATCTTCCGATTCTATTGTCAGATTCGTCCAGACAAATATCAGAATACCGCAGTCAAATAGTCGAGTCTAACATTGAATTTAAAAATGTGGCTATAATACATGCATACATACGTGTTCTGTCTGTGAGCAGGATCTTTAACTGCGAATGCAGCATTCTCCAATCTTTCCTATTTTCCGCCTTCCTCTTAGTCTACGCATATGATCCCCATATCTCAATGCCGTATATCATCTGATATCTTCTCCTGCCGCAAACACTTCTCCCGTTCAGCATTCCTTCCAATACATCCTTCAATAGGCAGTTTCTTCTCAGCCAGTGACCCAACCAATTCCTTTTCCTCTTCCTGATCAATTTCAGCATCATCCTTTCTTCGACCACTCTTTCCAACACAACTTCATCTCCTATTCTGTCTGTCCATTTCACACGCTCCATCCTTCTCCATATTCACATGTCAAATGCTTCTATTCGTTTTTTTCACTTTGTCGTAATGTCTATTTCTACCCCATACAATGCCACACTCCAAACAAAGCACTTCACTAGAGTCTTCCTTAGATCGCTTTCCAGAGGTCCGCAGAAAATGCTCCTTTTTATGAGCGTATTCCGAATCTCACCGGTGAGCAATCCGATGGCATCACAGTGTTCCGAATTCAACCGATGACGTCATTGATGCTCCTCCTGTGTCGTACCGGTGCCTTCAACTTGCAGAGGTGGTGGCAGTCTCCATCAGCCGCCATCAGTGAATCTGATTGGTTCTTGTATAGGGCGGGAATTAGCAAAGGAATAACATCGTGCACTGTTGTGTCATGGCGGTGAGTTCTGCTTTAGTTCTGCTGTATTGTTTTTAATGAGCACAACGTAAAAACAATATGTTAATGGCTTATGAGCGAACAAGTCAACGGACTCGTTATTAGTACCGGTTCGAGAAATAAATTGTTTATGCTATCTTTTCTTTGAACGAGATGTGACAACGAAAATTTCGCAAAATTTTGCTAGCGTAGCGCAGACAACATCTTGTACACTCGCCATGACAGCCATCGATCCTTCCAGCAGTTTTGTTCCTTATTTCGCTGCAACGTGACGTCATTGATTCCACCGGACCGGTGAGATTCGGAATACGCTGTATATTAAGAGCTTTCTTTGCCATTTCTATCCTCTTTTTGACTTCCTGGTTGCAGCTCATGTTACTGCTTATAGTTCATCCCAAGTATTTGTAGCTGTTCACTTGCTCTACCGCCTCATTTACAATACACAAGTTTACCTTCTTTAATTTTCTTGCGACGGCAATGGTCTTCGTCTTATTTGCATTTATCTTCATCCAATGCTGCTCACAGCTATCAAATATAGCTCCAGTAACATATCCCTTACTATCGTCTCCTCTTCTGCTAACAAAGCCGTATAATCAGCAAATCTTATGCACTTTATTCTTCCTCCTCCTATAATAATACTCATTTTTAGTGTTCTGCCCAAGGGTTGATCTTTTACTTTAAACCCAGCATTCTCCAATCTTTCCTATTTTCTAGCTTCCTTTTTTGTCTTCGCATATGATCTATATATCTTAACACTATCCATAATTTGATATCTCATTCAACTCCGAACTGTTCTCCCGTTTATCATTCCTTCCAGTGCACCCTCAGCAGTCATTTTCTTCTCAACCAGTGACTCAACCTATTTCTTTGTCTCTGCCTGATCAGTTTCAGCATCATTCTTTTTTCACCACTCTTTCAACTCAGCTCCATTTCTTATTCTGTGTGTCCATTTCACACTCTCCACTCTTCTCCATATCCATATTTCAAGTGCTTCTATTCGGTTCTTTTAATTCGGCGTAAGTCCATGTTTCTCCCCCAAATGATGCCAGACTCCACACAAAGCACATCACTGGTCTCTTTCTTAGTTCTTCTTTGAGAGGTCCGCAGAATATGCTCCCTTTTCTATTAAAAGCTTCCATTGCCATTGTTGCCATTGCTATTCTCCTCTTGACGTCCTGGTAGCAGCTCGTGTTATTGCTTATAGTACACTCAAGTATTTGAAGCGGTTCACTTGCTATAATAATGCTATTCTTTGGAAATATTGAAAATTGTTTGACAGCCAAAGCACAACATTTTCTACATGACAAGCTACGACGACGATGATGATGATAGTGATGATGATTATAATTATCATTATTTATTTATTTTAAAGAAAATTGACATAATTCTATATGGTCTATAACTTTCTTCATTGTTTTATGGGTAACAAAAAAAAAAGTTAGGGCGAGGACGCCCAATTCTCCAGCGTATAAGTGCTTTTCACAACTCTAGTCTGGTGAAGAGTGAGATCCCTTGGAAATGGGAACATTCGCAATAAAAGCTATAATTATAAATAATTATATTTACAATTTGTTTGAAATATATTGTAATACTTCCATATCATCATTTTTATTAATTAAATATTAATGAAAAAATAACCTGGAACACATCATTTTATACTCAAATTTTCAATGTTTCAAATTATAAGAATCCGGGAAACGTATTATTTCTATTGTCATGCAAGACAATTTTGAAAAATGACAACTCCGTAACATCGTTTTGCTTTCTGCATTTCACGAAAACAAATTCAGTAACATTGGGAAATAAGTTGTTAAGGAGACTTTTCTGAATTCACAATCCTATCACATCGCTGAATTGGACGTGCTACCACCGCTCATCTCACCATCCTTTTCCTTCTAAATCACCAACATGACATTATACAATTTCATCCTTAGGTGTATGTGATGGATGTAGTTTATGTGCCATCTCTACCCTCAAGATATTCAAGCAAGACATCAGCTCATGTTGCCTTCACTGCTATAGATAAAACACAACCGAATTCCTTTCCGGGCCACCAAATACATAACTGAATTACTTGGCATTCTTATCTGAATTTTCACAGACAAGTACAGGTACTGCATTAGATGACTTCAAATATTTTAAACTAACAAATGAGAACATTTATTATTCATAACTTATGGTGACATACATAATAGTTATTGTCCCTTTCCAACGGAAACAAATCTGTAATATTTAAGTAGTTGTGAAACAATGTATTTTGACAGAAATTCTGAAGTTTGCCCTAAAATCTTTTATCAGATCTCATGGCAAGGAATTCGGTTGCCTCTACAAATTACCGGCACGGAACTCTAAATAGTTTTGAGTTTTTCGAAAAAACTCCTAATTATGTGCTAAAGTTAACTACTAGGCATAGGCCTACTACTCTTCCGTCTTTGTATAGAGATTGTCATGCAAATGCACTATTAAAGCTGGAAAAATAAATCTTAAGTACAGTATATGTACCCTACATACATACCAATAAGTAAAGTTAATCCAAAAACGTTTCCCAGTGCTCTGTTTTAGATACTAAGGTACAATGCACTGCGAAACAAGATTGACTAATTTGTGGAAATAAACATTGTACTTCACCTTCTCTATTATTTGGAGAATGTCTCACGACTGAATGGTTCTTTACCCTGACTAACGCCCTCTTTGCTTCAACCGAATAGAATATAGTGTCATAATCATGTAAGTGATAAATCGTTATATCATACAAGTAACATAGCACATAAAACAAATGATAGTGTCTGACACATGACTGGTAATGAATTTCTCTTGTCATTGTGAATACGTATTCCCCATATCCTTTCTTGTGTATTTCATTCATAGCATCCAATATTAGACTAACGTTATCAACTATGCAGGGTTGGTTAAAGTCCAGCACCACCTTAAATAACTTTTGAAGCATATGGTTCATTGACATGAAACTTAATGTCTGGGGATAACCATATACTAAGAACTCAATAATGGTATTACCAAGTTTTTTCTAATTCTAATTATTTTTAATGAGACCCCCAATATATATATTTTTAATTACGCTCATTAAGAGATTTTCAAAAAGTATCCACACGTGATACTGCTGTACAAATACTATTTGGAAAGCTCTTAATGAGTATTATTAAAAAATTATATATATATATATATATATATATATATATATATATATATATATATATATTTTGCGTGTTCCATTTAAAGTAAGAGAGTTAAAGTTACTTCCGGTTAAACCAGAAGTAGAAAAAACTCGGTAATACCATTATTGATTTCTTAGTATATGGTTATCTCCACACACCAAGTTTCCTGTCACTGAACCACATGCTCCAAAAGTTATTTAAGGTGGTGCTGGAAATTTAACTAACCCTGTATACCAGCAGTCATCAGCACAGAGCACCCTGGGGCTAGCGTCTCTTACCTGCGGAGAACACACTGCACAATGGTGAATTCGTAGCTGCTAGCGGGTATGCTCTCCACTTCTTCCCGCTGCACGACGGGGCCCACAGAATGGCTCCGTTTACCCTTTACCCATTTCAACGAGTGCTGACGACCACTGCTGTATAGGAAGGTTGATCAACAATTTTTGCTTTCTTGGTTGTAACTCGTTTATTAATTGATGAAGAGGAAGATGTTGAAATCAAAAGAAATTTTGAAATGTTCTCTTTCCGAAGAGTACATCATTTTTTAATGTAGTCCCCACCGGCGTTGATGCACTTCTGCCATACGTACACTAGCTTGCATACCGTCGGAGAAGAATGAAGATGCCAGTTAACGACACCAACAAAGCATTGCATTCGTGACACCTTCGTCGGACGCGAAGCTTGTGCCCTTTAGGTGTTCCTTGAGTTCCAGAAGCCATATAGCTCCAGGTACGGGCTGTCAGATGGATGTGGCAAAACATTCTTGAACTGCGGCATCTGCAACATTTTAGATTATTACATTTTTCAGAGAACGAAGTCTAAGCAGATGTGCACCCAATTTCTTCTGCGTTTACACATGTTTGCACTAATTTCGCAATTGCGTCACTTTCCAGAAATTCAACCAGCACCATACCATCAAAGTCCCAAAAGATGGTGACTATAATTTTACCAGGTGATGGCTGTCTTGAACTTCTTGGGACAAGAAGGGCCTAATGGCTGTTCCCCACTAACATGTTTTTACATAGTTTCTGGCTAAGACCTGGTCACCAACTGTTGTTTCTCTGATGGTGGTTGAATTTCTGGTTCATGTCAACTCAGCGTGCTACGTGCAGACGGTGAAGAAATTGCTTACACATCTACTTAGATTTCATTCATAGATATGAAGCGGTTTTGGTTGATAGTTTGTAAGAATAGTTCATTATTATGTAGTCTGTGGCAGTAAAGGTAAATAGACTAACAAGCAAACATTCTTATAGAGGCAGATAAGAAAAGGGAATTTTTTCTTCCACGATGTTAATAATGTTAAAACAAGTGCTTAGACAAATTTTGGCAACTCGAATGCAATTACGAGGTCAGTCAAATAGGCTATAAGTTTCTCTGGGGCCATGTACAGAAAGAAAACAATTTATTTTAAAATTTATTGAAACAAATACAGCAAATGTTGAGCTATTTTTTGTAATATTCCCCATGGGAATTGAGATATTTGTCGTACAGTGGAATTATTTTTTTGCATCCCTGTGTCTTAGAAGTCTGCCACCTGGGATCGGCACTAGTATGTGACAGCCGTCTGCACCTCTCTGTCGATCCTATGGTATGAAAAAGTCTCTTTCGGTTGGGAATATGTTTAAAAAATAGTTCAACAGTTACTTTATCTGTACCAATAAATTTATTCATTAAAATTGTGTTTTCATTCTGTAAACGGGGTACGGAAACTTTTTTTTTACTTACCTCGTAATTGCGCTCGAGTGAGCAAAATTTGTATAAACACATGTTTTGATCTTATTGACATGGTGGAAGAAAAATATTAAATTTCTTATCTGCCCCCCATAACAATGTTTGCTTGTAAAGAGGCATATTTAAGCCTAAAATTTGAATATCAATAATACCAATCTCAGTACTCTGTATAGACTCGTTAGCAGCCTTAAATAGTCTTAGAAAGTGAATACGTTGTTGATCAAAGTGTTTTATTTGATTATCTACCACATAAACGTAACATAAAATAGGCTGTGGAGGAAATGTGGATACTAATAATAACCGAGTTATTAATTAAACTAGGTTCTCACAAAGACTCAAATCCACAGTAACAGTATATTAGAGAAACACTGTCATTCTAATTAATTAAATGGTCTGAGTTACATCATTACAATACCCATAGTAACCAGAAACGTACCTATTCCATCGACAAATATTTTGTCCCCGAGCTGGAATCCTGTGATAAGTAATATATTGTAAGTATGTTCGTGTCGTGACATATTTGAATTACAGTCCTAGATAAGATATACTCTCAGTCCCAGGTGACCTCGCCGCCACGTGTCTTCTATTGAGTAGGAAGAAATTTTACACAAGTACAATATTAGGTCAGTTCCACTGATATAACTGGCAATGTAAATTATACGGGTAATTATTCAAGATAAGGAATTTTTGTATTTTTGTCCATTAAAACGTCCAATATTTATCGTGTGTATGTATATGTAATGTATATATGTATGTATGTGTGTGTATATATACAGGTTGGACCACTTAACTCTTTCACCTCCGATAACGTGTGAAATATTTCAGATATACACAAACCGATAGTTACAAGTTAAATTACATCGAAGGGGATATCTGATATCAGATATCCCCTTCGATGTAACTTATAATTGTCGGTTTGTGCATATCTGAAATATTTCACGCGCTATCGGAGATGAAAGAGTTAAGTGGGCCACCATGTATATGTAAAATAATTTAGAAATATTTTTGGTATACAATATTGTATCTTGGAATTTAAGATATCCAATTTTTCTTAACTTCAAACTCCAAGGACACGAAATAATAATAATAATAATAATAATAATAATAATAATAATAATAATAATAATAATACTTGATAGCCGTCCCAACTAGGGTTTAATAAGCGTCCTTCTAATCAATTCTAAATTAATATTTATATTTAATTTTTTCTTTAATAGGAACCCTAGTTAGGTAGGTCATCATCGAAAAATTTATTGGAAATGCAACAAACAATTTAGGCTACAAGACAAATTACATTTTATAAGAATATAAATGATGATTAATTATGTTGATCGACGACTTCAGTGCAGTGGAGGATATCATGCCCAAGGTGCTGTTAGGAACTTTTAATTTTCGGAAGACTTCTAAGGACTCCCGTGGGATATGTGCCTCTAGCGCCAATCATAATTCCTATAACGTCCCATGTCTTGATGTTATATTTGGTCCCCAAATCGCTGCAGCATGGAAGATAAATTGCCCGTCTTTCTTTGCAGACTTCTCTAGATTGTTCCTCGCTGTTCTCAAAACGGACTGTGGGATCGAGAATGAGTCCACAATTTTTTTTCTGTCTATAATAATTATATCTGCTCTTCCAGTTGAACCGTCAGCAGAAAGGCACCCAATTTCCTCGTACACCTCATACTTATCAGTCCGGCGAAGTTCATTGGCAATCATGGAGCTAATTTTATTATGACTATCAATTCTCAGTAATTCTCCCTTCCGTCAAAAACCCAGTACATGGGCTAAGGTTTCTTGCTCATCGCATCTTCTGCAATGGGTAGTACCAAGGCTTCTGCCTGAAAGAGTTCTTGCTGGAATAACCTTGTAAGAAGGCCATTCTTAAATGAAGACTGGACATAAAAGGACTGTAAACACCAATATCGTTGATAAGTAAAAAAAAAAAAAAAAAAAAAAAAAAAAGTATTTGTCACTGCCTATGTGGTTGCATGTGCGTGTCTGTTCAGCATAAATTTTAAGTCGTTACGTCTTAACAGTTAATATATGATCTAGGTCAGGAGTCAGAATATGCTTACCGGCGGATGATATGGCGTACTATCACCATCAGGGACAAAGAAGTAAAAGTCGGCCTGCTTCAACTCTCTCTCTTTCACTCAGCACGCGTTAAAACGTAAACAAGCAGTGGTGTACAGCATGGTACACATGGTTCTGACATGACATGGTTCTTTCAAAACCATCGAAAAGAAGAAAACGGAAAGGAACCTTTGAATTCCAAGATGATTGGGAGGAACAATATTTTTGCTGCTCTGTGGGTGAAAATGTGAAATGCCTGTTGTGTTCAAAAATCTTGATTGGTATTTAGGTACAAGTAAAACATTATCGATATTACGAAAGTTGTCACAAAGACCACAAGCAAGTCACAGGTAAGACGTCCGTATTTTATAAGAATATTGTAAAACAAATCTTTGCCTGTAAATTAAACAATTTAGGTTTTATATTTTGAATGAAGCTTCATAGTCTAGTAAAGATGTGGATTACAAAGTACACTCATTTTATAAATCTTAAAACTTTAAAGTTCGTAATAAATTATCATAAATAGGAAAGAAATATTATGCGTTCTACATTCAGAACCTGCTCGTGCAAATCAACTGAAGCAACTTAAAACCGAAACTTCAGGGAACACATCTGCTGCGGAATATAAAAGAAAAACAGTAACAGAAAAACAGAGAATTTATTATATTGTCATTGCATTGGAAATAGCGAAATCACTCAAATCCTATAGTGATGGGCAGTTTGTTAAAACTTGTCAATAAGGTCGCTAATGTAATGTGCCCTGAAGAGTGTGGAAGTTTTAAAAACATTATCAGCACGCACAATTCAAAGACGAATAAAACATGTTGCAACAATGATTGATTGTGAATTATAATGCAAATTGCAAACATTTGTAGCCTATTCTATTCCTGTTGACGAAAGTACAGACATTGACACAGATCATTTAGCAATTTTTATTCGAGGAGTGACCGAGGAACTTTCAGTTCATGAATATTTACTTGATATTGTTCCTCTTGCAGGAAAGGATTTATTTAAGGCAGTTTGCGGTTCATCAGAAAGAAAAATCTAATATACTGTACATCTTGATTACAGAAATTTTAACATTATGTCACTTCGGAATATAAAGTTTATATTGCTTTCACGTGTTAAATACCTTTACACAAACATACCCAAAAAGGATACACTATAGATACTAGAACAGATGGTCAAAAACAACAGCACACCACTAGAACATATTGAAGAAATCATCCACATTACGGACACCATCACAAAACAAAACTACTTCACATAAAACAACAAATTTTACACTCAATTTTTAGATATAGATGAGCCTAATTATTTAAATTTGATTCAGAAATATCGGAAAGAGATTTTAAGCATGGGAGATGATGGAGCTGTTTTATCTCATATTTGATTTCCAGATATGTCATTGTAATGGATGATCTGTCCATATCGTACATATCTACTATGTTTTGTTATTGCCCTTCGTACTGCAATTTGGATTTTAAATATTCATAAATATCTGTGATCTTCTGATGTTCTTTATGATATAGGCTACATTATAATGATGTTTAATATTGTGTTCATAAAAACCCTTTGAAATTTTCGAGCAAAATAAACATACTGTATACTATTGTTTCCATAAGCACACGAAAATTACATCTCCTCTCATTCTTCTTTAAATACATGTTTCCTATCTTTGGACAGAGCCATGCTTAACTAGCTATATGTTACGCTACTGATAACTGGTTGTGCACTGTACCTGCAAAGGGTTGATTGGGAAGAGAGATGTGTATTTCTTGCCCGCCCCTGCAACGTCACTTATCAACATGCATCGCGATGATATTTCTGTCGACGGCTGCTGTAGAGTTAAGAGAAATCTCAGAACGAGCTAATTAGGCGAAACGAGTTGATCCAAATTCGTGCCGAAAGCGGACTCTGACAGCGAGACTAACACACTACATTCTGAGCTACGCCTGTGGTTACAATCATAAAACGAATATTCAGACATTGACATTATCTGAAAATGAAAATAAGAACATTTTATATCAAATAATTTGCACATCTAACGTGTGTGGTTTCTAGTTTTCGGGTACATATCACCTTTTAAAAGAAGGAACAAAAGTACACAAAACTTTATTAATAAAGTAAACCCATATATACATGATAGGTTAACTTTGTTCACTAATACAGTCAAGCTGAAAAGTGTTCCCTCTTGTTACAATATAAATACCATAACATGTTATATACAGAAGGACATTGCTGAATATATCCTTTCAACATTTACTTTACTTGAACATCTTATTATTCAGGTCTTCAAGTCTTTTCTTTCCATCACAAGTTAAAAGAATGGATGGAGACTTAAATTCCAACATTACATGTTGTTATGGACCTCCACTGGAGGCAAATAAAACCGTGGAAGCAGATCCACGCGTATTTCATCGAACGAAAAAGAAGTAATTGCTTAACCCTTCGTTTCTCTTGCAGATCCAGTGTACCTGCCAAATTTTGCATCAAATGCTGAAGTACATCTTCCCATATTTAACAATTCACTTAATCCTTGGATACCAACATTAACAACTTGTGATCTGCTGGATCGTTGCTGCTATAGTATTCCTTTCGCATCTGTACATACTTCCTCACCATCGGTGCAAACAATAAGGGATTTGTCTTCTCCAAATCAGGAGCATTCGTAAAGTGGCTAACGATAGTTCCTACTATCAACATCACGATCATGCCGAGCAGAGTGTAGTACACATATGATATCCTGTACAGAATGAAAGCTTCTTCTGGCTGTTGAGAAGTCCTAAAAAGATTAAAATAATAATATTAAAATATGAAGTGAAGTTATGTCTCTACTAAACGGTACAAATTATGGTAAGTATATCGGTTAAAGCACGATGTCACAGATGGATTTAAAAGATGTAGACTACAGAATGACCCGTAATTAATGTCATTAATTCTGGAGGGTGATTCCTTCAATAAAGTGCATCAAACAAGTCAATACCGTTTTGCTTTGTTTTGAATAGCTTTCCAGAAAAAGTGCATTTTTTTAAATACATGAATTATGAGACTTGCAACGCTGCAACCTGCAGGCAGTACACATTAGTTGTGTTGCTCTAAATAACCCCTTCATTTAGCTTATAGAAGATCATTACCATGTACATAGTTTTTAAACTTGTAAAAAAAATACAGACGATATACAGTTCTGTTTTTGTGTTTAAACTGTGTTACAGAATGGAGAATGAAAAATGCTTTTTCATGTTAAACAAAATCGAGAAAAATTTAAAATAAAAGTCTAAAACCTAAATTGAATTAATTGTTCAGAGAACACAGACAATAAGACACTTTATTTCAAACTAAAGTGAAAAGATTTAGAAATATTTCTACGCTCTCATTTCAATTGAAGGTTCTAGAGATCGTAAACTATAATTATACGTATTTCACGTTATAGAAACAACATTTTGTAACATTTAAAATCGCTAAAGGAAAAAATAAAAATACTATTTATTACTTACTTTACGTTAAAGTATATTAGTCTGGAAATGGGATATGATTTTTTTAATAAAAAAACATTAATTGCAATAATAGGATATAATATATTTTAATTTTCAAAATAAATCATATCTCATTCCAAGATGAACATAGGGAAATAATTCTGCTCTTCTTGTTATTTTTGAATAGGGTAATCTGATTAAATGTTCTATTTTTAACATGTCTGAGCGTGAAACGAGCGGGTCCGGGTTCAAATCCTGGTTGTGACAAGTTACCTATTTGTGGTTTTTTTTGGAGGTTTTCCCTCAACCTAATGAAGTGAATTGCTGGGTAACTTCTTTTATAGAACGCCTTCACTTTCGCAACTGCCTCAAGAAAAGCTGTTCACTTCTTTTAAACTAAATTTAATGAAAATATCCACGGGAAAAAGAAATTTGGTGGAAAAGTGACCACTAGTAATGTTTTCCTGGAACCCTCTGTATGAACGAATTATACTTCCTCATATTGTATATTAGAATAAGTTATTGTTGTTGATTCTAAAAATCCATCGCCCTCAGGCGAAGATTAGCAAACGAATATCGGGTCGAATAGTACCCTGACGTTCAAAGGTATCTGACTTCCAATTCCTTGATCGTGTAAGCGAACTTTTTAATCTCGAGAAAAGTCAGAACCAAAGATATAACAAGTTGACGAAGTTTGAAATAGTTCCGCTAGTTCTCAATAGGTGACCCTATTATTGGGAAGGGTGACACAGTCTTGGGAGAATGTTGATGTAGATTAAGTATAACTTATTCTCATAATTGACATTATCAGCGGTTTCCCGCTAAATCTAGTGTTTTTTCACAATCATTAGAGGGGGGGGATGAAATATTGAATGTTTTACTAGAGGTATATTTATTTACTATTGGCGACACTGACTATTACCTTCGCCATCTGTACATAGAAGTAATAACTAAAGAAGCGACACTTACACGAACAAGTTATTGAACAATATCGATATCTTTTAATGTCAGTGTACCATTGTAACCACTTGACTAGACCATTGGGAACATAAAATTTACTTTCATATTGAAGCTTTGAAGGTTCAGAAGAGTGAAATATGACGCTAAATTTTCCTAAGTCACATCTTGGATGATGTGACTTCTCAGAAACAAGCTTCCTATGTTTTATACCAAGAACGGAGATCTTATTATTATAGTTTGACAGAAGACTGGAAACAGAGTTTTCTTACAAAGGCAGCTCAGTCGTGCTGAAGCTAGAAGTAGAGTTGAAGTCACTTGCGTCGATGACAGGACATCCAGCTATTGAAGTATTGAGTTTATTCAACTTGAGCTGTCCGTTGGCTCTGGCAATCTGTGTCCCGAACACCACCCAGCCCATGAAGAGCATGCTGACGATGCTGCCTATGAGAGCACCCTGAAAGTTTAACGATTTCATTATTCAAAATAATTATTTGAATAAAATACAATCTCTGTCAAATTACGTACAGTTGCATGTCTGCTAGCTTATGAACTTTTTCATTATAAGTCAGCAGTTACAAAGTAATTGCTGCGAATTTGGATTATTTCAGACATTAGGCAAGTAAGCTGTAGAAACGCAGGTTATCAGGAAATAACGATCCCCATATCAAATTAAACGTAGGGTAAAAGTTCGTAATACTGTGATATGAGTAATATTGTGATAGTTATTTTTTAGAATATATTACAATTTTTCAGAAAGAGAGGGAATGACCGATTTTGTGCAGCAACTTGTCGACGAACATTCTCTTAATACGTTAACGCAAAAAACCGATCTTTTTCTCGTTCAATAAAATTGCAAAAAATTCTCAAAAATAATTATCACAATATTACTCATCACGATATTACCAACATTTACCCTATATTAAGCCTTATAAGAACAGATCAAACTATCGTTGAAAGACCATATTGCAGGCGTAATTATTATGAATTAATTTTTTTCGACAAAATTGACTTACGGGAACCTCACTACTTGAATTTGATTTGTAACTCTCTCTTATGTGAGAAAATACTTGAAACATATTTAAAACTTTAAGTTAATGTTTGAAATAAATATAATTACTGTGAAAATATGATTAAACTCATAAGTGTCATTCTGGTTTTAATTTGACTTGTAGATAGTGAATATGAAGAGAGTCTATTGAATAGTTAGGACAAATCTCTATATACAAAAATAGTGATAGACTGCGTGCAAAAACACTTTTTAGGTAATTCGGAAATTACAAAAGTGCAATTCATGCAAGTCTTATGGCGATGCGCTACTGGAATTTATAAAATGAACAATTTTTTAGCTAGGGAGGTGAAATTTTTACTGAATATGTATATCAATATCATAGACAGACATTGTATAATTCAATATTTTGTCACAAACACTTAAAAAATTAAACTTATTTTTATTATTAAAGAAAATCCTATTTCTAAAAAAAAATATATTACTCCCAAACTTAAGATTCTTACTATGAACTACAGCGCACACAAGTATATGGTTTCTTGAGGTAACGAATTACCTATACTTCATTTGACGTCTAGAATCATATTTTAAAAAATGTTCAAAGCTCAAACAAAGAATCACTGAACCCTCAGTCTTCAAGACCTGGTGTCTCTGTCATTCACCTTTCATAAGTCAGACAGGGAAAAACAGTGTGATAAGATTGAGCAGTATTTATTTGTTGACACAAATGGTGAGGATAAAGGCAAATAATCTATAAAATTTTCGTCAGAGAGTAACAGCTTACATCATTAGAAGTAACAGTTCTAACTAGTGAGACTTTGGTGCACGATGGACCCGTGATAGATTTTTCTTCTCCCAGTGAAAATAATGCCTACTTAGGAAAATAAATAAGAAAATAAAAGAATAAATAACTATACATACGACCAAGTTTCCAAATATTTAATATATGATATGAGCTAAATTACAGACTTCCACAATTTTAAACCTAAGAGCAGTGACTGGTATTCAGCAGGTATATGTACAACTTCAAATCCATTGCATAAATTAAATTTCAGTGTGCATTGACACTATATACACTATATAACATTAAGCTTGCCTTTGCATTTCCTCTTGGGTAGAATAGACCAAAAGTGAAGATTCCGACCACAGCGCCACTAGTGACTCCATTCAAACTCATTGCAATCTGTGAAAGTAGAATTCATGTTATTCACACATTGTTGTTGTATTTACTGAAATATGCCCAAAGCAAGGAATAGGAGGAGTAGTAGCAATGGTAATATTATAGTTACATTTAAGAATTTTGATCTTTGAGTCCCTTGTTTTTATAAAAAAAATGAAATTATTTGTATTATATAGTTAATATGGCGGGTAAACACTGCCAAAGACAATATATGGCAACAAAATACAATGGGGAAATAAGAGAGTTATGGATTTATCTATCTACAGTAAAACCAATGTCCGCGATCAGTTAAACTGTAACGGATTAGTCTGACTATTACACTGTTACTAAGTCATACTACTTTTGACCAATAAAACGGTACGAAAGGACGTATTTCATCCAATCATGACTGCTTATCGCACAATTTTATCGCGTCCCTAGCATTTGTTTAATTTTATCGCGTCCCTAGCATTTGTTTCTTTGTTTGCCAACATTTGAAACTGCGCTGGTCTGGACGTAAAATATATATATATATATATATATATATATATATATATATATATATATAAAATTACAAACCACTCCAGTCGATGCACAGCAGTTTCAAATATGACTCGCATTGGCATTCAAGAACAATAATTAATAAAAATCACTGATCATACCTATGCATCTTCTGAAATCCGATTTACAAATAAATGAAGAGCACCATTCGGAAATCCTGAATAAGTTGAATACACCATGTAGGCCTAAATCAACGAGTTCCAATTCTATTACGCACACGTCCAATATAACATCAATTGAACCACCAACCACATTCAAATTTGAAAATTGTACATTCAATAATTATTCCTTTTAAAATTATTCATGTTTATTTTTTATGTCATCGTCGTTAATTAAAACTTTTCTAGCACTTGTGTATATTAGTTAGGTTATGTTATAGCTTCTGCTATATGATATTATGGATAGTCACGTATCAGAGATTATTTAATATTAAGATTTATTGAATAGTAATCATTACAGTGTCTGTATAAAGACACTACTGCCATCTAGCATGCATCTAGCGTAATATTTGTAATGTTGAGATGGTACAATAATACATTTGAAGACACTTGTATTTTCGTAAGTCAATTAATATTTTATTGTATTGGAGTACTTCGTTACTTCTATCTTTATATACTCTCTTCTAATCGTGTAATAGTCAATTAAATCCCACTCGAGTTTTGATTTTCTCTAGATAAATCAAAACGTCTAGTGAGATTACAGTTGATAAAAATATCCACCATAGTTTTAATTTTGACTTATTCATTCATAGTCTTCTGTCCAAGGGCAGGTCTTTCTCTACAAACTCAGCTTTCTCCAGTCTTTCCTATTTTCTGCCTTCCTCTTTGTCTCCTCATATGATCCATATATGAGAGAAGAACCGGTTTTGTGCAGTTACTTTTGCATGAACAGTCCGTTAATACGTTGACCCAAAGAACCTATCTTTCTCTTGTTCAGTAAAATTATAATAAATTGTCAAACAAACTATCACGAAATTACCAACTTTTACCCTGACCAGGATCGCGTAATCCACTCCACGTGGGCCTAGGACGTTTCGTCAGAAATGTTTCGTCACGTAGCTTTGGTTTGAAAGTAAACATATGAAACCAAATTAACACAGACCACTGACTCAGTCATCTATGTTCAGCGGAATAATGGGTTACGTGACCCTAAGTATCATCTGCAATGTACTACGTATTTTTTACACCGAATTAAAGTCAAATCACTTCATACTATGCACAGGAATCATGTCGTCAAGGTACCAAAAACGTTCCATTTATTAACGTTCTCTTTGTAGGCATGGCCCACTGTGATACATTTTTTAAAAGATCATGCAGAGCTCAATTGAAATAATGAATTGTAAATGCATAGTGCCATTTAAAGAAACGATGTTAATAATCGTATATAATTAATAAAAAACGTTACAAGGTTGCCTCTCCATCAGTATTATTTCCCTCTGTCAGTTGTATATCTTTCGTATGAAACAATTTTTCATTTGATGCTAGCGTACAAAGTTATTATGGATGGTCAAGATAAATAGGACACGCTGTGTATATATATATAAACTTTGAAGTCATTACCATTTCTGAGTTTGGAAATTGAATGGCCAAAGGAACATATTTTAAACAATATTCCTATTGTACTTTCTCATGCTATCACTGTGATCAGTCTATAAATTTTTCAAACGACCATGTATTTAAAGCATAAATATAGCAAGAAAATAAAGTGTAGGTAGAAAAGTAATAATTAAAAAAAAATGAAATATCGTGTTAAACATACCTCTAATACATTACCAAGTTTGTCTACCACGAAGACAATGAGAACACAAATAACGCCAATCAGGGATATGATGCATTTTATGATATTGTTGACCCTCTTATCACTGATATCTTTCCTCATGAATGGTCGTACAAGGTCCTCGTAAACGGTGGCACCCAGAGAATTCAGACTGCTCGACATGGTGCTGAAAGTAAATAAATGTTACCTCTGTACTTATGTAAATTACAAAAAATTTCAACGATTTTCTTGATGGATATGTGACCCAAATTGTAAGCGCTCCTATCAACAAAATTTAAAATCGGGAAAACCAAAAATCTGTAATTTATATATTTATATATTTCAGAATATACCGAATTGCACGATAAAATTATTCAGTGTAAATTAAATTCTTACCTTAAAAATTTAATCCGTATTAATCAATATCATCCCAGCCTTCGATCTGATGTCACATAGACCTACTAGAACTGTATATTTATACTTATACCATCATATTTCTCCCATTACATAACTTAAAATAATGTTGTACTCTTATGAAAAGCAATGGCTGATTTGAAATCGGCGTCAATTTCGTCTCTGCATGTTAAAATAATGTTCCCATCAAAAAATTAACATTAGACCTTAAAGTGGAAACCATGATCCCATCAATGAATAATATCCATCCTTCAAGCATGATATATTGATATATTAAAATCACAGAAAAAAAGTTATATGTTTTATACCAGTTGTATACGTGTAGGAGTTTTTCTTATTTTTCAAGTAAAAATTATAAAACCACACAGAACATAAGAATGTGGAGCTTTGAACTCGACACTACAAAGAGGCGATGCAGCACCAACAAACTCCGGCCACATATTTTCTCAGCAGAAATGGCTGATATTCCATTTCATAATAAACTTCAACCATTTCAGGTTATGGCAATATGATTGATATTTCGCCTTCACTCAGGCTTGAAATAGGGCTTAGTTTACGTCAAGTAATACATTATTTTACAATTCAAAGAGAAAATAATTTTCTTGAAGTTACCTCAATGCTGCGCTGAAAATACCGGACACAAACAGCCCAGGAAGGCCTGGTACTGTAGCAGCCACTTCCATTACGTAATGAGGTAAAAGTTGGTCATTTCTCTCAATTGCCTGCAAAATAATCACTTCACTAATTTATATCATATCATATCATATCATATCATATCATATCATATCATATCATATCATATCATATCATATCATATCATATCACAGAATAAATGCTAGTGTTATTTTATCAATTTCGCAACAATTTCATAATGTAACTTTGTCTTGCAGAGCGTAACATATTTTAGATTAGGTACGTAATATGAAGCATTGAAATTTCTCTCTCAGTATTACATTCTTAGAGCCGTGATGTTCGAGGCATTATTATCTTACCTTTTTAGTGAGAGGATCGCAGTCGAAATATCTAGCATAGATGATGAGGCCGGTTATGCAGCAGATGGAAATCAACACCATCGTGCCGATAGTAAATATGATTATAGATCTGCAACAAGCGGAATTTTCTGTTGTACGTGTCTGTAATAAACATTTTATACCCACTTTATTATAAAAAATAATTAAAATTATTCTTTAACTTTAATATTACAATTTAGAATCCTAATTATTTTCGCGTTCATTATTGTATTCTTACCTGTTCGGGCTTCCCATTCATATGTATGGCACATTGTTTTATTTATTTATTTTTTAATTTTTTTTCTTTGTATATTCCTCCTTTCTATCTTTGGTATTTGTTATTTAAAATGTTAAAATGTGAGAAAGTTTTTACATTATTAAATTGACACTTGCAGGAACTATATTCTGACATAAGTGTCAGTATGATATGTGCTTAACCAGTAGCAGCTACATCAGAATTGTCTTCAATTGCCCATAATAAAATAAGTCATTTATCTGAGTGTCTTTTGGTTTAAATACGGAGAAGGTCTGTGGATTTTAAAGTTTTATAATATTTTAACATGATCTTCTCTAGGAGATTTACGCAATCTAAAATAACCATGTCACAAATTGAGGTCTCCAGGCAGTAATTTACGATCATTTCTAGCTCATGTTTAATTTATACGCATAATAACCTCTTCAATTAATAGTGTCCATAAATAAAACCTAAAATTATGCCAGAAAATACGTTCTTGGAATGCTACGTCTATGCACAGCTGTATCTCCTAAAATTCTGAATCAACTTTATTTGCATCCAGTTCATATTATGAAGCAACGGATGATGTAACGATGTAAGAGATATAAAATGACTTTACTAATGTTAGTAGTTACTTACTTGAATAATCATAAAATGTCTATTTACTCGAAACTGATTAAAACGTCCACACCTGTGGGGTAACGGTTAGGGCGTCTGGCCGCGAAACCAGGTACCCGGGTTCGATTCACGGTCGGGGCAAGTTACCTGGTTGAGGTTTTCTCCGGGGTTTTCCCTCAACCCAATATGAGCAAATGCTGGGTAATTTTCGGTGCTGGACTCCGGATTCATTTCACCGGCATTATCACCTTCATCCCATGCAGAGCTAAATAACCTAAGATGTTGATAAAGCGTCATAAAATAACCTACTAAAATAAATAAAACCTGATTAAAACTATTTTAAATTGGAATGTATTCGAAAAAATGTCCGTTACCATTTCTGTAATATTCTACGCTTATCTTACTTCTTAAGGGGAACGAGCCTGTACAACTGGCAAAGCAGCATTGCTCTTTAGCGGAGGCGTGCTAATGCAACCCGCAACATATCATTAGAGGAAAAATAAATAAATTTTAATATGATCATATATGCGTTACATTACATATCTTAGCAGTGGCTAGCATTGTACAATAAATTATAGCCTATCCTTTTTTTTAAATCTCAAGATTAGGTGTAGCCTATATGCAGGCATTTTAAGTTTGTCGTCATAGTCGCCAAACACAACTTGGTCATCCGCAAGTTAATAGTGCTGTATTTAAAATTTTGTCATTTAATTTTGAAGTTATTACGAGTAGAATAAGAGAGAGAGAGAGAGAGAGATATTATATAAAATCATCAGTCCTCTAGTGAGGGTGACCACAAGGATCCTCAATGCAGAACAGTTAAGTTTTTAAGTGTATTAATTTTAAAAAATACTAAATTTTGAATTGGTGATTCGCTTGATGCCAAAATGTCATATTGACAAAATTATTTTTCTAGAAAATATAAATGATATTGCATGATATGTAAAGAATCTGTAAGAATTTGTAATAAGATGTTTTGTATTTGAAAGACTTTGAATTTTAATTTCACTAAAAGTTGGCAGGCAGACTGTGGAAGGGAACCTCTAGCTCCACATAACATACACTTGACGAAGAACTGATTAACAGGTATGTTATATTCAGAAGAGAGGAAATATAGCATGGTTTATATATTTATTGTTTTTCTTTGTTTACCTCGTCCGCTTGTGAGAGGTTTCTCTCAAAGCGGATGGTTTGATCTAATACCATGGCCTTATCCTTAACCCTGTCATATATATATATATATATATATATATATATATATATATATATATAATATACAGAGTGGAAGTTGGAGGATTCTTAATGACTGGATATAACTGTATGTTAATTTTGTATTTAATTTACAAGAAAATCGGTCATTTTATTTGAAAACTGCAAAGGGATAAGTAATGTCTTCCCAGTTAATCTAATAATAACTGTAAAGTTCATAGCCGCACGAATAGTAAGTTACTTTTTGAGTAAAACAGTGTCAACATTTACAGCAAATATATTTTTCTGACAAATGTGTTCATTAGGTGCTAATGTGGTATTAGAATTTTATGTTGCACTCTGACCAAAGAATAAGCCGTTAACATATGCACATTTATGTTACTTCCAGTCGGCCTGGTTGGCGAGTTGGTATAGCGCTGGCCTTCTATGCCCGAGGTTGCGGGTTCGATCCTGGGCCAGTTCGAGTGTATTTAAGTATGCTTAAATACGAAGGGCTCATGTTAGTAGATTTACTGGCATATAAAAGAACTCCTACGGGACAAAATTCCGGCACACCGGCGACGCTGATATAACCTCTGCAGTTGCGAGGGTCGTTAAATAAAACATAACATTTAACATGTTACTTCCACTATGTATATTTAGTTCAAGTAAACCCTATAACAGTGCAGATCGACCACCAGAGAGTGGTGGGTGGAAGGAAGTTCACATTTTCCACCTTTACAATCAGTCGGCATTATTGGCAGTATGGATGTCAGTCCTACTTCCCGACGCCTTTACCCCCAGAGATGTCCTTGGTACTTATTTATGTTACATAGTGAGTGAATCCCAGGCCTATAGTTCGATCGAAAGGGTTATATCAAAGGAGGAAGTTCTTGATTCTATCAGAAATCGAACTCACGAATTTGCGGCCCTGCTGCGTTTTACCTTAACTGCTGCGCTATCGCGACATAAATACACGGACATCATTTTATTTTTACTAACATTTTTAATATTAACCTGGCTATACCTTTAGAGAACCGGAAACACCGCTTGCTCTCCCCTCCAAGACTGGAGTTCGATGATACTGGCGTAAAACACAAATCACTCTACTAGGTATAGGATGGAAGAAAAGTAGTTCATCCATTTACGTAAACTAGGAAATATCGCGATTTTGAGTTTGATAATTTTCATTAGGTTTTTCTTTAATCAAAGTACAGTACTGTATTAAGAATAAGTGTTTTTACTCACGAAGTGAGTTATCCATGCGAACGTATTCATTATGCAGTGTATATTGTACTGTCTACAGCACATTAGCGTACAATATAGCCTAGAGAAAGAAGTTAAATTGAAAAATAATCATAATATGAATATTTAAACACAATTTTGAAAATGGTGGCCGTTCATTTCGATACAGGCTTCAGTTCTTTTGTGCATATTATCGCATTATAGACTATTGCATCTAATTCCAATTGCCAGTTTCGTCCTTCGTACGAGTAACTCATGTTGAAATAATTCTGTACCTACTCTACGTACTGTGAATTCAATCTTCACTTCTGCCAGACCCGAAAATATAAAATTACTCAGACATGCTATCTACTGTCCGTCCAAGTGGTTATGCCGCAGGATTGTAGAAAGGGAGGAAATCATGTGACAGTTAATTACTTAACGAGGCCCTTTTATTTAAGTTAAATTAAACAGCTGTTTAATATTACGTAAACGTCCAATTCCTAAGAGAAATTAATGTTGTCAGAAAAGAGCTAAGACAGCCCAGCTTTTACAGAGTGGTGAGCAGAAGCAGGTTGGGGAAATCGGGATGCGAAGTAGGCAAACGGACAGTACCTGTGCGAAAATATGATTCAATATTGAAAGCTCTTTCGTCAC
This sequence comes from Periplaneta americana, assembly GCF_040183065.1. NCBI lineage: Eukaryota > Metazoa > Arthropoda > Insecta > Blattodea > Blattidae > Periplaneta > Periplaneta americana. The sequence goes on along the minus strand of NC_091129.1, from coordinate 85,998,492 downwards.
TGGAAAACGCGAACATATTTCTGGAACGTACTATACTCAGTAACTCAGTACTGCTTACTATCTGCGGTCTTGGTTCTGTGTGGAGTTGGAACTTCCTTAGTAGAAGGGGTGGGAGTGAAGTACATTCAAAAACTCAGGTACAATAAAAATTGAAGTAAAAATAAAATGATGTCCCAGTATAAGAAGAACTGGCAAGAATTCCTGTTTCACTCTTTTTTATATTTCTTATTTATGTACAGTAATATATTAAATACAGTATAATTGTGTTAAAAAATATCTTAAGATTGATTACAGATGGGTATTATGTTAAGAAAGGAGATCCCAAGGAAGATCACAAAAATATGTTTAAAGCTGGATTATGATCTAATATATAACTTTAAGATAATCATGTCTAATGTCACAATCTTATTACTTCTCTGAGAGATAGAATGAGAGCAATACTCACGTGCGTGCTTTTCCGTACGTTGGCAGCGAGAGATATCTCTGTATCATGGCTTGGTTCAACGTGACACTTCCAAACATGAAGAACGTGTTGCCAATTATTGCAATCCAGAAAGTCATTCTCTCAAAAGGAGAAGGATTGAATCTGAAAAAAAATTAGAAGTAATTACAGCTTGTTTTAATAAATATATCAATCTGGCTATTCAGGGCATTACTTTAAAAGGATTATGCTAAACATTTTCTCTCACAAATTCTAATATTTCTCAATATCTTGAGATGTAACTCATAAGGAGAAAGACTGTATTATATTGTAAAATATTGACAACAAATAAGATAAACGCAAGATAAAACACGCATATGTAGCGATTTACTTCGGGGATTGTCTTTCCAGCAGGCATGGTATGCAGTAACCAGCGCTAATATAAGTTATTCCGTTGAAGACAGCTATTACTTGCCCAAGAAACAAATTTATATAACAAAATGTTCTTATTTTATAATTACCTAATCGAAGAAAATAAAATATATGAGCTCAAAGGAACATATGGCAAAATATAATTTCGAATAATTCAATTATATTCCAAACACAATTATTAGTTCGGGTTACAGAAGTTGTACTGTAGTTCAGTTTCTGGTGATATATTACATGTGGAGAATATAATACAGTACAATATTCTCAGATATCTTGTCGTTCGTTTATAAATCAAAAGAAAAATATTATTCAATCATGGCTTATTTTAAAGTAAATTATACAGATATAAATTTACATTTTATTTATTAATGTTGTTAACGTTTTCGCCATGCAATATGGCATCTTCAGACATTGATTAGATATATCTTATGACAACAAAATTTTTCCATTAAATTTTGAAGACGATACATATCAAAGTATTGGTAATGAATGTCACAGTTAAAATAGTGAAAGCACTTAAACATATCAATCAAAATTTGGCATTAAATATGCACAGTTAAAAATTTGATTGTAATTGATATGTTTAAGTGTTTTCACTATTTTCACTTTGACATTCATTAACTATGCTTTGATATGTATCGTCTTCACAATTTTATTGCAATATTTTAGTATTATAAGATATCTCTAATCAATGTCTGAAGATGCCATATTGCATGGCGAAACGTTAACAGTTTTAATAAGTAAAATGTAAATTTATAACTCTAAAATTTACATTAAAATATATGATTGAATAACATTTTCTTTTTGATTTAGTATTTGACTTACTGGAATTTTGCAAAAATGAACTAAAAAAAGGTTCATTTATAAGTTAGAATATAACTAGTGGCTTGTGCAGCAAATACTGCAAACTAAGTTCATTACACGTTCAAATAAACATTTTTCATATTTATTTTCAATGGAGAATACCAGACATTCGGAAAGTTATTTGCTTCCATAACAATTAAATATACTCTCTCTCGAGCCAATACTGAAGAGAACCACGCATATAAATATCTACACCACACCGCCATTAAATATATGAAAAAGACCCAACCCCACTTGATTAATAATTATAAAAATATTTGATTTTTAATAATATTATTATCTTACGTAAGTTTTATAGCTTTCAGTAACATATGCAGTACTATATATACTATACAGCCGCCACTCCGTAAAATATAGAAATCAAAATCCAATTTAAATTATTCTCTACATCTACTTATATAACCCCAAAACGTTTCACTTTCATATCATCAATATAGCATGAATATGTATAATTAATGAAAAATAGTCACATCATGGCATTAACTACAACAATATTTTATTTCTAATGGTAATAATGTCATCAAACCACCTCAAGTTTTGTAGTTCTTAATATCCAATACACAGTTGTACCCAGAAAATTACACACCACAGAAGCGTACCTGTAAATTATTTTTAGTAAGTTAAGTTTTTAATAACCAATTTAATTTGAGCTCTAAATATGTCAGCATTCTTGCAGATCATGGCCTTCGTGTACTATTGTTTACTGTAGAATGTGTTTTGTTTTATTCTGAAATGCAACACGGCCGACTTGATGCTCGCTTAACGTCTCCTTTACAAAAAAGCGAAGGGAATATCAAGTCGGCCGTGAATGCTATTAGCTAGTTCTCAAAACTAACGACAGATGGATTTTGGAAAATAGGAAAATTATGTTTAAAATTGACATTTCACTAAAAACTACTATTTTTCCGAAAAACTTTGAGTTCCAAGCTTCAAAATGAGAGGCCATTTATTAAAATCCGTCCAGCTATATGTATAGATATGTGGCTATCATTATTTATACTGAATTTTATGGTAAAATATTTCTATATGTTAAAAACAAAGTTATGTACCGTAATACCATTAACAGTGCGAAGAATTAATATGTCAGACTCAAAGTTTCAAGATTTGTGATATATATTTTTTACTATTTTATTTCAACAGTGTCATCAGCTGCGTGCGAACGTGGGTTAAGTTGTTTGAATGGAAAAATAATTACGAACAGAAGTATGGTCATATTTTAAACAACGAACAATCAATGATAATTTGCATGAATGGACCATTTGTCACGGCCTTTAGCCCAACAGAATGCATTCAAAACTGGCTTTTCAACAAATGACTCCGTCTTCGGTTTAAGATGCAGAAATCAGATTCCTAAGAAAGTGGATCTGCAAATATTTTGGTGGACGTCTAAATATTCTGTGCTTATTTGTAAGGCTGATATAACATTCGATCCACTTACTCAAAGAAACGAATTCGGCCACCCTCGTAGTTCCTGGACCACACAGCTTCTATGCCTCCGAGCTGGTTCAGCCCAAGAACAACAATGGCGAGACTTGAAGCCAAAACCACGATACCTTGCAGCATGTCAGTCCAAACCACGGCTTTTATTCCTCCCTGAACATAAACATTGATTCCAGTAGGAATTTCTCGTAACAAAAGATATGTAAATGGAAAACTTATTAAATATTTAAATGAATGCTATACTCGGCACTACAATTCCATTTTCTAATATGTAATGAACAGAACTTCGTTATTCGGAACAGAACGTTCAACCATATTACGTATGTGTATATGTCAACTCGTAGCTTTGAACAAAGAAAACGTACGGACTCAGCCGGGAGCATACACATCAGACATCCTGTCTCAGACAGGATAACCCGAGACGAATGTCCGATGCAGTATGCTGCAGTCTCGTAACAATGCGTGTAATCACTGTCACATCGGACGGTCTGAGACTAAACCGTCCTGGGAACGAATGTCCGATGCAGTATCCTGCAGTCTCGTAACAATGCGTGTAATCACTGTCACATCGGACGGTCTGAGACTAAACCGTCCTGGGAACGAATGTCCGATGCAGTATGCTGCAGTCTCGTAACAATGCGTGTAATCACTGTCACATCGGACGGTCTGAGACTAAACCGTCCTGGGAACGAATGTCCGATGCAGTATGCTGCAGTCTCGTAACAATGCGTGTAATCACTGTCACATCGGACGGTCTGAGACTAAACCGTCCTGGGAGCGAATGTCCGATGCAGTATGCTGCAGTCTCGTAACAATGCGTGTAATCACTGTCACATCGGACGATCTGAGACTAAACCGTCCTGGGGACGAATGTCCGATGCAGTATGCTGCAGCTTCATAACAATGCTTGTAATCACCGTGTCACAGTCTAGTATATACAGTCGCGAAGCTTGAGTTGTGAGGGTTCTAGGAACCAATAGACTGTGCCAGTACTATTTCGCATTGTCTGTAATGAGGCGATATTAGCGAGCCTAGTGGTTAGCAGCTATCTACTATATTTACTACGATTTGAGCTTCGTGACTGTATATACTAGACTGTGGTATCATATCGGACGATCTGAGATAGGATGTCCGAAGCAGTATGCTGCCGGTCTTAACCCAAGATAAGTAATAGTCAATTTAATGTAGGTACACAAAAGATAAATGGTCGTAATTTTAGTACTGATTTCACATATTAAAAAGTACGAAATTCTGTTCACTGAAGATGTTTTCTATTGAATCTAATGTTACATTGAGTATACCACCAACATTAAGTTACATTTTTCTCTCCTTAGAGTTAAGACACAGTAAATCCCTATGTTCTTTACAAAATTATTTGTGCAGTATTTGCAATAGGACTGGGTTATTCCCTTCTTCTATGCAAGGGATATTGTGCACACAGTACGGTTTTCGTATTTCTGAGGTACTGGATTCTGCTCTTCTTCTTCTCTTCTTCTTAGTGTTCTTCTTTAGTGCCAACATTTTTCTGAATTTTCCTTTTAAATTAACGAATCACAACCTGACAGGGGATCGAACCCTGTAAGGAAGAACGGGATGCTACCATTTCATCTAAAAACACGGTTAGGTTTGTCTTGGACCTTAACGGCGCGGGATGAAATAAAGGCAAACCTTACCTTCTTTCAATTATAGTGCCGTCATTTCCCATAACTATGGTCCTGGAACACAACTATGGTCCAGTCAAATTTTGTACTCCATAACATAGTACCTCGTTTATCTATATTTTTGATATACTGTAGTTTGAAGTCAAATCACTGCAGCTATCGACGAACGATCTATGTTACTTCCACAATGTTCTTTGAATAGTCGTATCATGACCATAGTTGTATTCCAGGACCACAGTCATGGGAAATGACGGTACTCGTTTTCCCTAGTAGACTCACACTAAAGGTAATTATTACAATGGAACCTTTGAAATCACACGTGTTATCTGTTTAGCAGCTGAAGGCCCATTATATCGGAGAGTTCAACGCACAAGAAGAAGGTACACGGAAAACCGGAAGACTTCATTGATACAATCACTAACAAAGGACAAAAATAAAATCCCGCGTCGTAAATTTTACGAGCATTACCTGTCTATGGTTAACGACACTGGACAGATAGGAGCTGTTTCGAGAGCTTAGAAATTAGAATATTTAGGCCAAACATTTCTATTTTAATACTACTTCACAATATAAAATAATATAATAATTATTTAACAAATATAGTAAGCAATAATTTTTCACAGTTTTATTTATATAAAACCATTATCTTTCTTCTGGGACTGACTTCCAGTTTCCATCATGTTATACATGATCTTAACGTAAGGCAAATTAAACGTACTCCAAGTAAGGTACACAAGTTGCTCTTGCAAGCGAAATAAAAGTAGGCCTAAAGATTTGCCAGAAAGCTATTTAAAACCTAGGTGTGCTAGAGGTGTAGCCATAAGTAAAAGATAAACAGAACACTTAAAAATACTAATTACAAATATTTTGTTGCTATGTTAATGGTTGTCAAAAGTGTTATACGTGGTATACGTAATATTAATCACAAACTTAATAACAAGATATAATTTTGAAGAACAAGTAAAAAATTTGTTGTCATTTTGTTACCATAACTCCTGATCACATATATAACAAATTGCTCATCCCTATGTTAAAATCGGTAGCACTTTGAAGAGAACACCTGCCAGGATCGCCACCCGTCCTCCGTAAACGAACACGAGATGGCAGTACAGTCGCTATTGCAATTTAAATGGGAGTTATGACGTGACTCTATATGTAACAACTAGATGGCACCATAATAAACCTGACAGAAGTTGTTACCGTCAAAGCCTCCAAGGCTGGGAAATCTGCAATATATGTGATCTGGGCCATAACTAAAGTAGAAGTTAAGTTTTCATTCACAGCGAGATGCATTGCGACAGACGACGGAAAAATAAATGAATCTACGAGCTATAGTGGATCAAATAGCATTGGAGAGGACAGTTTATCATATAAATATTCACTCACCAGCATCGTGTAAAAGACACACAGGACACAGATGATGGGTGTTATCATATAAATGTCAACACCGCTTACTGGAAATATAGAAAAATTTATTAGAACACATTCGTACTTCCATCCAAATATATATGACTAGTAGGTCTCATACTAAAGCCTTGGAAATGTATGATAATGGTCTGACGAACATTTGTGTCCTTATAATCAGAAACATATATTTAAGTTTCATTGTTATTTATTTCATTCCATATATCTCACGTAAGCACTGTTGCTTTGAGATGTGTAATAAATAAAATACTACACAAAATATTTATAATATATAGCAACCAAAATAATTTAATTTATAAGCATACATAATTTATCAGTTGCAGAAATTTTCTTCAGGGAAGAAGAGAAGAAGATGGTTAAATTTTTGTTATTTTCCTAATAGATGCGTAATATTCTTGTTTATATGTACATGTTACCGTTAAAACCCAAAATTTTTTAGAGTTCAAGTGCTGCCATTTGAATTCATTCGTTCAATCATAGTGTTCTGTCCAAGGGCAGGTCTTCCACTGCAAACCCAACTCTCTGCAATCTTTTCTACTTTCCGTCCTCCTTTTTGTCTCCGCATATGATTCATATAACTTAATGTCATTTATGATCTGGTATCTTCTTCTGTCCCTAACTCTTCTCTCGTTTAATATATTGCCTACTAAAACCAGGTCGTCAGCAAATCTCACTATTATTAAAGGGGTCATATTTAATCATCCGTTGTCTTTGAATTGCGTTCTAAAGTTTTCTCTTGACTGTTGATATATTTAAGATAATTAAGCAACACATTTAAAATCATAATACTTGAACAGGGAAGTTATTTTTTATAACGGCTGAGACTAAGAGATAGTACATGGAAATCCGATTTGTGTCCTTCATTAAAGTAATTAATATTCTCATTAGTACTAAAATTTATCTTGAATTTAACATGAAACATTATAAGGAAAGAATGTACCAATTATAAAAAAATCTTTTCACGTGATGTTCTTCTGTGCCTACCTGCCATTACTCTTGAGATCCTCATTTGTAAAACAAAAACGTGATTAACTTCAGATGAATTACGCCATAATATTAATTCATATTTCAGTATAGAATGAAAGTATGAAAACTACAAAATATTAAGATTGTTTATAACGTTACATCGCCAATTTAAGGTAAGGATCTCAAAACAAGACATATGGAGCTGAATATAGAAGTAATATATTTGTATTATATGCGCATTTTCCAGTTCATGTAATCATTATTCTATTCAAAATCAATACATTTTGTGCTTATAGTTTCTTTAAGTTCAGTTTCATTTAAACTAATATATTTTAGGAACGCCCTTTCTAATTACCCTTTCTGACAAGAAGTCCCACTGTCACTGATAAAGTTAGGTAGGGTTTGATGAGTACATAATTCAGTGGCAAGTACTCCTAGTGTCAGTGGTAAGGTTAAGTCGTGTTTATTAAGGAGATAGATTCGTGACATTTAGTCCCACTGTTAGTGATAAGGTTAGGCAGAATTATGTAAGGAGACAGATTAGTGACAAGTGCTTTGCGCAAAAAATGACACAAGAGAATATCAGATTCAGTACCTAAGTATTCCAAAATCGTTTGTACTATCAGATTCTAAATCCATTTAAATTTCTTTCATGGTAAATGCTGGAAAGGAAAATGGCCTAAACATGTATCTACAGCAATATTTTGTAACATACAGGAAATTGGTTCAGCAGTGTATAATATTTCGTTCAACCTTTCATCACATGTACCAGATTGATCAACTTAATGGACTTTCAAGGCAGCCACTTTTATCAATTTCACTATGTTTCCATCTAGCGACTGCAAAAGAAGACATGTTATAACCCTTGTGGAATTGCATGGAGCAACTGTGCTTCCACCTGGTGGTCGTTATCAAAAAATGCCTTTTTGACGGTGGAGGCTCTGATGATTGTTCTCATTTTATGTTGCCATTTCATAACATGGGAGGGAAAACTAGTTGCTTAACTGTCCATTCTACAATGGAGGCATAATTAAATTATATCAATATCTGCTATGAAATACATGTTGTAACATCCTTCAACTTCTATGAGTTAATACGCTAACATAAATCAATTTTGATGTATTAAGTCAGAATGAAATATTCGTACTTATTGTAAAAGCCTAGGTATTGAAGGAAGATCAAGTACCCAGATAAACTTGTTAGGGACATTTGGCCAATCGACGGGTTAATTTAAGTTCTTAGGCTTTCTTTGGAAACTGTTTGCCCCATAGGATTCGTTAGTCCACACCCGTGGAGTAACGGTCAGCACGTCTGGCCGCGAAACCAGATGGCCCGGGTTCGATTCCCGGTCGGGGCAAGTTACCTGGTTGAGGTTTTTTCCGGGGTTTTCCCTCAACCCAAGATGAGCAAATGCTGGGTAACTTTCGGTGCTGGACCCCGGACTCATTTCACCGGCATTATCACCTTCATCTCATTCAGACGCTAAATAACCTAAGCTGTTGATAAATCGTCGTAAAATAACCTACTAAAATAAAAAAAGGATTCGTTAATTAATACATCAATTTAGCGTGCTAATGTTTCATTTACAATAAGTATCTATGTACAGCTTCTCTAGAGGGACATCGACCTAATTATTTTGCAGTGGTGTCTTTCAGTTTTTGTTGATTTATCATGAGTATAGGGCGGATCTATGTGCGTTGTCCCTGAAGTTTAGTATACATGGACTTTGTTGCTGTTGCTACTGCTCGCGTCGAATGCATGGACTGTCTTGCTACTGCTCGGGTCGCATCTAACCTGTTTCGTTTTCTAACAGCACACAGATCCTCTCTCCTCTACTCATGAAATAATATGAATGATTTTAGAATTTCGTGTTGTTCAACCTGACACTGTATTTTCTGATTTTTTAACTACATCGAATATTTATATAAATTCGATGTTTCGGAGCTACATGTCGAGTCCATAATAAATATAGATAATAAATGGGGAACCACTGTGTTACTAAGAACAGATAGGTTTGGCTTTTCTAACATTTTGTCATAATGTAGTTCACAATTAATACTAAAGGATTAGGTTTTTCACTACTCTAAGAGAGAGAAAAAATCCTTGGTGCTTCGTTAATGGAACTCCCCATTTAGTGTAATTTGTAAGTTGGATATTTTTTGCACTGAAGTTCTGGAAATTTGAGCATCTCACAATTAATTTTTACCTCGACTAAATGCCAATGCTGGAATATACACGACGAAGGGGATATAGAGTAGTTGGTACAGCGTCCAGAGCACCGACGCCATTATTCGGACACCCCTGTTGAACCTGAGTTGAAGGTACTGAAATACAAATATTGCATTATTTATATGTAACTTTTCGAAATAAATAAATAAGTAAGTAAGTAAATAAATAAACAAATAAATCTATGCATTTGTACGTATTCTCTCTTTGTCAAAATAATCTGGAATGCTGTTCGCAGTGCCAATATAAAAATTGTCAGTTTTACTGTCTCATCTGTTATTTAACGACGCCCTTTCAACTTATCGCTTATATAGAGAGCAATTGGTAGGCCTAATTGGAAGATTGTATTTGGCGAGATCATTTCAGTGGTCCTCTATAGGATTAACCGACATTGCCCAATAATTTTCGAGGACCGAGGAAGATCTCCTACCAGGTTCAGCCTTGTAGGCTTAATTTTATCTTTATACTTACCTCGTAGGTGGATGTGAGCCTGAGCTCGTAGAAGACAGGCAAGTATAAATAGTACGTTGCGAGCCCCACAATCACGAGAGCAACGCATATTAACCAGTACAGGGTTCCGAACTGGTAAATCTCTGTAGGCGCTCCCATCATTACAATACCGGAGAGGAAACTGCAACACGAAGATAATACACAGAGTGACCGTCTCAAAGTACGGGACAGATTAGGAAATGAGAATTCTTACCACTTTTTAGTGGCGAGGGGGTGGTTGGAAAATTCCTATCGCACATACTTGTATCTGGCTAGGACAGCTGTTCTTCGTTCACTGGTGTTTTTTTATAGATAGATAGATTTATGGAGCAATATTATACATACAGATGTACTATATTATCAGAATTTTCTCTTAAATACAATGCACGGGTCTTTGACCGTACGTACTGTGTAAAACAAGTCCTACTTTGTAAGTTTCAACTCCTAACCTATGATTAGATCCAACCACTCTCCAAAAGAGCACACAGATTAAAATGAAAATGGCACAAAGAAAACACATTTTAGAATATATCCTATCTTAAAACAGACATACAAGTGTATAATTGAGTAGTTGCCATTATCCCTTGTCACTTCATATCACAAACTTCAACGGCTGACGTTCTAATCTGTCTCGCCTTCAAGAGGAGCAATCCAGTCTTTTGATCACATTCTATATTTCCCATGAGGTCAAGATATGCAAGCCAACTGACTTAGACACGAGGGTGGTAGATATTTTCTCCGGATATGTTCAAATTCGACACACTGCAATAAAATATGTCTCTAGGGGTCCTTTTCCCCGAACAGTGGACAAAGGCGCTCTCCTTCGTTGACAATTTTATTACCCTTCCATGCCCCCAATCTTAGCCATGCTAAACCTGCTCTGCTATCTTTCTTACAAGAATTTATGTAATCACACCTCCCCACTTAAGCATGAGATATGATTTTAAATGTAGTGAGGAATTTTCCGAACATTGGAGCTCAATCTCGTGCCTCTCGATATCAATTAAACGCACCTTCACATTACTCCATACATTTGTTATATTATTACTACGCGACCAAGGCGGGAACCGTTTTGTTTGGTGGCGCTGCGATTCGCTTCACAACACAGACCATGCTGTAAAGTCCGCATCAAATGCAAAATGAAGCACATGCTGAACTGTTCTCTTGTTTCGTTATTATTAATACGCTTTATATACTACTAGGTTCAAAAAGTTCCCGGAATTTTACTACCATTTTTCGTATTAATATATAACAAGGGATATTATACATTTGTTTTGTTGGTAACATTCATGATGTCATTTCCTTAAAGTTTGTTGATAATGGCAATTATTGGTTTTGAGTTGTAGGCAATTGTTTATCATAGTGTTTTGTTTGTTCGTCGCATTTTGTAATTATGTCCACAGAGCAAAGTACAAACATCAAGTTCTGTGTTTTGCTGGGGACATGATCAGTATGGCTGATGAAGATGGTGATTTCTTAAACAAAATGAAACTGGTGCTACTTGTACGACCCAGTCCCTAAACGACAGTCATCTGAGTGGAAATCGAAAACATCTCCTCGGAAGCAAAAATTTCCTAGGGACACTTCCAAAGGCAAAGTTATTTTAAATGTTATGTTTTATTTAACGACGCTCGCAACTGCAGAGGTTATATCAGCATCGCAGGATGTGCCGGAATTTTGTCCCGCAGGAGTTCTTTTACATGCCAGTAAATCTACTGACATGAGCCTGTCGCATTTAAGCACACTTAAAGCAAAGTTATGTTGGAAGTTTTCTTCGACTCTCAGGGTCTCATGCACCATGAGTTCATTCCAGAAGGTCGTACTGTAACGAAAGAATTGTACGTAAAAACCCTCCGTCGCCTTTGGGACGCAGTGAGAAGGAAACGTCCAGAAAAGTGGGTAGAAAAGAACTGGTTCCTTATGCATGACAATGCACCTGCTCATCGCGCAATTATTGTAAAGAATTTTCTTGCCAGGCACAACATAACTGCTTTGGATCACCCACCATACTCTCCTGATCTCTCACCACCTGATTACTTTCTGTTTCCCCGTCTGAAAAGTCATCTGAAAGGACGGAGATTCAATGCTGAAGAGGTTATCGCAAACGCGACGAGAGCACTAAGACGGGTTTCACAAAATGGCTTCCAGGCCTGCTTCCAGGAACTCTGCACGCGTTGGCAAAAGTGTGTTGTTGCGGAAGGCAACTATTTTGAAGGGAATGCTGTAGAATAGTGTTTAAGGTACGTTGTTTCTATGATGCTAGCAAATTCCGGGAACTTTTTGAACCTAGTATGTATTACATGTTCGTATAAGTTTATAATTTATAGTTTATTGTTTAGTTTTATTTATCATATGCTTACACACATAGAAATCTATTCAGAAGACACAACACAACATCGGTGTTCATAAAGGAGAGAACATGAATCGAAAGTAATGTAAACTAATGTAGCTACCGTATTTTATATGGTATTGCATTTCATATGCATTTCTTATCTTAGCATTTCTCATTCTTTACCTTCCTTTCTAATCCTACTAATTGTTTTTAGTGGGTTCTTTTACAACGATTTATCATTTATTTTATTTTATTGGGTTATTTTACGACGCTGTATCAACATCTAGGTTATTTAGCTTCTGAATGAGATGAAGGTGATAATGCCGGTGAAATGAGTCCGAGGTCCAGCACCGAAAGTTACCCAGCATTTGCTCATATTGGGTTGAGGGAAAACCCCGGAAAAAACCTCAACCAGTCGATTTATCAACAATAGGTTATTTAGCGTCTGAATGAGATAAAGTTGATAATGTCGGTGAAATCAGTCCGCGGTCCAGCACTGATAGTTACCCAGCATTTGCTCATATTGGGTCAAGGGAAAACCCGGAAAATCTCAACCAGGGAACTTGCCCCGACCGGGAATCGAACTCTGGTTTCGCGGTCAGACGCGCTAACCGTTACTCCACAGGTGTGGACTACTAATTTTTCCTTATTTGTGTTCACAATAGCTGCAGCACGCTCTATTGCCTTCGACAGAGGTAGGAATAAACCAGTTGTCTTTTTTTCATCACTAAACTTCATGGCATTACAACGCTCCGCGCTTGGCTAGGAAACACACATCTTCCTACACGCGACATTACGACCAGATTGAAACATTAGGTTTTGGACGTGACGATACTCCAGCAGTAAACATAGTCAGCGAGCACGGAGTTCCTCATTCTGCCACGACGGGTCCTGCCTTGGTCGCGTAGTATCTCCTTTTTCCCACACCCGTCCCAATCCTATATGATGCATCCCTCTCTGCAGTTTATAAACCTACCCTATGTCCCCTCTTTCTTGAACTTTGTAGCAAATCGACCGCAAAAGCGACTGATTCCCAATTTTTTAGCCAATAGCTTTCTAGTAGGCTATTTTACGACGCTGTATCAAAATCTTCGCTTATTTGGCGTCTGAATGAGATAAAGGTGATAATGCTGTTGAAATGAGTCCGGTAGTTACACAAAATTTGATTATATTGGGTAACTTGTCCCGACTGAGATTCGAACAATGGCCACCTGGTTTCGCGGCCAGAAGCGCTAGCTGTTACTTCACAGGTGTGGATGCCTGTCCAAGTTGTTGCCAGTGAAGCTTATCGGCATAAGGCAGTTAGAAGAAAGGAAATGCAGTTGCAATACACTACTTGAATAAGGCTAGTCAGTATTCTTCGCTTATGAGTTGAAGCTAATTTGTGTTTTGGAATTAGTTAAGTAAACCAGTTATTATGTAACGCTCTTGGAAGTCTGTGTCTTGAAATATTGTTAGTGACAATAAAATTGAACGTTGTATGTCACCAATTAAACGCTGTAAATCCATACGTAGGCTATACAATCAGTTAAAATCATTTAACAACTGAATATGCAATTTCTAAAATGGCACATTTCGAATTTTTTGGCATATCTAATTACGTCTACATATATTTTTGAGCGAAAACAGGGCCCAACTTGCATACGTCGCTATCAAATATACTATCCAATAATAATTGCGATAAAGGTACATCTCTATGTCATCAACAACTATCAATCTCATCTAAATACCATGTACCACTAGTAAATTTGACATAACACAAGTAAGCATAGAAGACATACTCGACTCAAAAAATGGCTTCACCTCAACTTTAAAGTTAAACAGCTTTCTGTGAGAATCTATGGAAAATAAGGACCAAAGGACCAAAAAATAACATTTCAGTTATCCTCGTTCTATGAATGTGTATTTACCCTTGAACAACCAGGTGAAGTGATCGCAAAATATGGCTTATATAATATTTCTGCAGAAATGTTCAGTCTTTTAAGAGTAAAAGGTTGCTGCGCTCCACAATCCAACAATACAAACTATCCATCTTACAATGGAAAAGTACCGATACCAACTAAAATTGGCAGACATTGTAAAAATGGAAAAGTACATAGGCCTACCTTCAGAATTCAAAGGTTTTACCAGGAAATATTGCAGTGGCTATCTACTGCGGCCGATGACAAGTCAGAATATAATAATAATAATAATAATAATGATTTATTTTAGCTGGCAGAGTTAAGGCCGTAAGGCCTTCTCTTCCACACAACCAGCAAAAAGTGAACTTACAAAGAATTCAACAATTTGATTTAGATGAGATTTACATGTATACAAGAGTTATTTACGAATTAAACAACAAAATACTATGAACTATTAATTAAACACTGAAATAAACTGGGTAGCAGAATTAAACTAAAATACATAGAATGTTAATATATTTCAAATTATGTTAGATAATAGAAAGAGATTATTATGAGACAATTTTGAAAATGCAGCACAATCAGGATGATGTCTAAAGAAAAAAAGCAACAGTGTAGTCAGTAATATTTTAAATCAGTATGATTGGAGTGAAATGCTAATAAGGTTATCTTTTAAGCTGTTCTTAAAGGTGTTTGTTGTCTTGCAGCCCCTAATACTTTGTGACAAGGAATTCGGAATTCTGATTGATTTTAGTATACTCGTATTATTTTGTCAATGAATGTATTTTTTGTATATTATAACTAGTATTATTGTTTTTACCATTTTTCTTTTTAAATTCTTCTTTATTTATAAAAACATTGTTCATGTATTTCAAAAAGGGCATATCTCCAATATAAAAAGGCTAAAAATCATACATCATCATAAATATATATATTTTTTCTTTCATATTATATTGTGTTTTGACCCTAAAAAGCTAACTGTAAAGTTTTGTTGGTCTGGATACAGCGGTTAAAAAATTTAATCACTTTTTTAATTCCTGAACATTTTTACTTTTCAGATATATTCCCTTTTCGAAATTGCACATTCAGTTGTATAAATATTTTAACAAAGGAATAGGTCAATGCCATCGCCCATTTGCGAAAAACATGAGTACCGAGCAACACGTCTTTGAACCCTAGTGTACAGTATTACAATTTCCCACAATGGCTAAACATCAATGAACGCAGATTATAATTACTTCCAACATGATGATAGAAGTTTGTCAGAAAACACGTGATAAGGTATTACAAAAAAGTGTGTAGGCCTATTAGATTCGTAACATTTCTGTACTTTGCGCGCCACAAAACTCATTGACGTCATCCACTAGTTTTCAACTCGAGTTCACGGAAAGACAAGGCCTCGGCATCGTACCACTGGGCAACTACATTAACCAGTAACTTATCAAAGTGTTGAATTATATGAAGTTAATTTCTTATCTGAAAATGCTGTCACTCACGTTAAACTGGTCATATCAGTGTGAAGTGATTTTGTTAAGTGTTAAAAAATAAGCGATATCAACTCGTTCTTTAAAATCGTTATATTGTCGTTCTGCTCCCGTAGCGTAAGAGCAATACATAAATAACCTAGTATAAGTTGATAAGTGATATATTAGACAGATTCCTGATAGTTTAAAACATATTGAAATGTTTTGTTCACAATGTTCAATCATTCATTCCTCGTTGCTGCTTTTTGCATTCCTAATTATGTATTTACAGAGACGTATAAATATACTGAGTGGACGTAAAATAACCTTGGAGATTGAAAGAGACGATAGGATACAATTAAATGAATAGAAAACCTATATTAGGTTTTGTGATTAAATGCACGGTTAATATTAGAAAATTAAGTTTGAAGTTTCATCGTCGCTAAGATCTCTACTCCTATGCAGATGTAAAGGCTGGTTCACAATAAACCGGGAATGGAAAAGACAAAGAGAACGAGAACGGAAATATTGTTAAAATAAATGTCTTCGAATGTAAGCATTTACAATTAAGTATTGCGAATGCTCACACTTAAATACGTTTATTTTAACATTATTCCCGTTCTAGTTATCGTTGTCGTTACCGTTCCCGGTTTATTGTGAACCAGCCTTAAGAGTTCAACGAACACGGTGAGTCTCCGTACGTACAGCTCATGCATTTCGTGAAGACCATCGCGATGTGCAGTACGGGAACAACGTTTCTGTGAAGGGGGTAGGAGTAGAAGGGAAGTCGGGCTTGTGTCTATCGAGTTGAAGGCAAGTTCCCCCATAATTCGTAAGGAGACTCATCCGATCTCCTGCGCAACTCTGTAGCAAGAGTGGGGGAGTGTCTTGACAAAATGCATGAGCTGTAAGCTGCCAAGCTGCGAAGACGTTGCCAAGCCTTCGCTTCGTGCAATGCGGTTTGAATTTAGGGGCTTTTAAAATTAAATTTACACGAAAACCGTGCACGCTATTGAAATATGTCAGAGGGATACATTATTCTTTATTAGATTTCCAATGGATGTGGACGAAAATCACGATTCTGCTCACAATACTTACCGGATAAGAGATTGTTAAACATTTGGAGGGGGGAAAAAAAAAAACTTTTTTTTTCTGAAAAAAAAAACTATGACATTTTCACCAATATGATATTATAGTTTTTTGTTACTTACAACATGATCTATTCTCTCTGGAAATCTGCAAGGCTATTTCACTTCCACCCTGTATGTGGTAACTTCATTCAGATATATATTTCTTTTTTGCACGATGTAACCATTAAAAACGGGATATATGTTCACATATTTTTTTTTTGATACATATAACTCTCATTTTTCATACTTGTACTCAAGTAAAGGAATGTTAACGATGGTATTATGTGCTTCTTGTTTAAAATAAAGACCCAGTAATTTCCATCCAGAATTGATAGACTTTATGTGCATCAGTTCCGAATAAATTGACTCGTAGATGCTGAATTTCAACAAAATCTGAGCTATAATTAAATATAAAGTGCGTCACAGATACGGAGAGTCTGACAGACAGACCTAGTATACCCAAAACCACTATTTAATAGTAGAGATACTGTAAATGTTTATTTCTACATGAACCGAATCTCTAAATCGACATTTTGTAAAATCGCACCTTTTACAAAGAAAAGCTCCCAAATAATAATTCCACACATTATCTGTTACACGATATAAAATCCTACAAAATTTGAACCACGCTTTAATTCATCTCTTGATATTAACCACTCAACGTATCTAGTTCGCTACTCTTTGGGATATTATTCCTCTTCTTACGACTACACTCGAAACGCCTTCGTAAATGACACCCTAAAATTATATTTGTGAGTCATTATGCAGTAATTAAGAAGTGTGGTTTACTCTACAACTGTTGGATATTCATTTTGAAATTATTATTAAATTTCAAAAGTATCTGTGACTTATTTATAATGAATATAATATTTTCTCTGATAATTTTTTTGTACATTTTACTCAGTAAATTCTAAAGCATCATGCACTATATGAGTGATACAAACCTGACAATAAGAGACATTGATACTGGAAGAACACTCATAGACTTCCCTCCATGCAGATACTCTTCTGGGGTGTCTGCCTTTTTACCCCAAAACCCGAAATAAATTCCGATCAGTGTGGATATCAACAACATCAGAACAAACAAAGCGAAATCCAGCCACCCAAAGAATTGTTGCGCTTGTCGTGCCACTGCGATGGGGTCCATGTTGTCCTAGAAGAGACATATAGTACAGCGTACACAAGTGTAAATGCATTGGATGGGGAACTTCAGTTCACATACTATCTAAAACTAATCTCGAAAACTTTAAATAATCAGATTTATTCTTAAATGTCCTCGAAATTAAATTACAACTTCCTGCGAAAATAAATTGAAATACTCGTACCTGTATGAGGAATACAGAATATTAAAAAAATTCATATTTACACGTAAGTAATAGATATAGGGTAAAGTTTGCTAATACTGTGATACGAGTAATATTGCGATAGTTCTTTTTTAGAATTTACTACAATTTTACTAAGCGAGAAAAGGACCGGTTTTGTGCAACAACTTATCCACGATCATTCTCTTAATATGTTGAACCAAAAAACAGACCTTCCACTCGATCAGTAAAATTGTAATAAATTCTCAAAAATAACTATCATAATATTAGGACTACTCTATCACAGTACTACCAACTATTATCCTAAGTTATAGACGTATAACTATATATTTTCCGCACGACGCATTTCGTAGGACTAACGCTCATTCAAAAAATTATTTTAAATTTTAGCTTAAGGGGACCGGGTAGTATTTATTTATTTAACCTGGTAGAGATAAGGCCATCAGGCCCCTCTACCAGGAGATTCCAACTATGATATGAAGAATAAAATTACAATTAATATTAAATTTCCAATTACAATGACAATTAAAATTACAATATTAAATTTACAATTACAATTAAAATAAAAATCAAAGTACGAAAGATTACCTGGCTAATGAAAGCTAGATAATTCATCACAGAAAAACAAAGAATATTTTATATTTACTGAATGACAAATTAAACCTAGAATAACAAAATTGTATAGTGATGGAGTTACTGGATATTGAAATATTTTGCGATAGATTATGGAAACTATTTACAAGAAATCAATTACTGACCAAGTGCGTTTGAATTCAATTTTATTTCGACAGTTCCTGACGCTAGCAGGTAGCGAATTCCAGGGTCTTGGCAGGGCTATTGTGAAAGAGGATGAGTATGAGGAGGTAGTGATTAGGAGTTAAAAATCCGATTTTTCATTTTGTGTTAAAGGGTGGAAAATTTTCTCTTTAAACAATATATATAATATAATATTGTAGGGGTATCTCTGCAGACAAGCTCTTTAAATGGCCTCTTTAAGTACGTAATTCATATATTCTTCTTTTCTTAAATGCAGTTCTCCGTAAGTTGATATTTTCAAACTTAAGTGCATTTTTTTCTGAAACTAATGAAATTTTTACAGTGTTTTCTGCAGTCTGTGTTCTACAAAGTAGACATACGAGTTTAAGAATATCACATAAATAACACGAGAGAAAATATATAAGCATTGAAAAAATGGCTCTACAATGATCAATTTTAAAAAGCACTTCATCCCGTCTGGAAGATTATCGAAGTGTTGAAGGAAATACAATGCAAAATATAAGATCAGGGTTCACGAATCAACACAGCAAACATGGCGTCGGACGAAAAAGCAGAACATTCGTCGTGCTGAAAGAATATTTTTACCTTCCGAACTGTCTGTGCTGTCTCATATTTTACCCAGAGTTACTCTTATGCATTTAAATGAAAGTAATTCCAATGTATACTACGTCGTATTGTTTTAAGGTGATAAGATATTGATTTCATTTTTCACAACTCGGTAGAGGCAAAAACATCCAACGCTTCGAATCTATTTATCGGATCTACTATCAGAGAAGGCGTGGAAAGTTAGTATGAGACTGGCATGTAAAAGAACTCCTGCGGGACAAAATTTCGGCTCATCCGGCGACGCTGATATAACTTCTGCAGTTGCGAGCGTTGTTAAATAAAACATAAGATATATCTTACTTCTCTTGATGATGGAGCCCATACCTAATTTCAAAAATACGTGATACGAAACGAAAGCTACAAAATTTCACTCCACTGAGCATTGTTATTGAAGTGTTGAGTATTCAAGAAAAGCAGCATATGCGAACATAGGTAGACTAAGAAATTTTAACATAAAAGCTATCTCCAATTTTCATTCAAACCACTAAAGAAAATTGTACTAAACGAACGAAATGTGAATCTCAAATTTAAACAGATTAGATCTATTATATATTTGTATTTTGTATGTTTTCGTCCTCTCAGGTTTAATATAACTGTTACAAATATTATGAGCATAGAATTACGGCATATAATAACATCCTAAAACGAATCATTGTTTTCTACAAAAACATATTATCCACCCGTATGATATAAATATTGCTACATGTAGAATTTTCCTACTGAGACTAAGCGTGTAATAAGCTAATACAAGTTGGGATTGTAAAAACTATAGTATAACCTAAAGACTTTTTTTACTACGATAAGACTTGAAAAAAAATTAAAACGAACAGTTAATGTTATATATTATATAACCTGTTTTTATCTTTTTAAATTGATATGTACTTTGTAATTTTATAACATTTTAATATTTCATACTGTGTGTTTATTTCATTTCAACTTTATGAGACCTACATGTGTTCAAGTACTCACTTTAATCGACAGAACTGAAGATTCTCGAAATACGAGAGACAATTTTAGTTTTCAATTGTAAAATAAATGTAAAAAAACATTTGATAAGTTAAATGACGGAAACATACAAAATAATTATATAATTAGGCCTAAGTGTAACTTACGTGAATATGCAATGTCTGTAAAATAAATTAGATATGATTCGTAGCCAACACATTAAGAGTGCTATTCATTGACATTTCTCAGCACGCGCTACGAGCGTACTAAGCTAGCCCCGGCTATCCACTGGTTACAAGTACAGAATTCAAATCATATCCTATTGCTAATACTGGTTTATGAATACGAAAAACGCTGATCATCCATCGGAAGCCCGCGCTAAAAATGTCTATGAATACGGCCCTATAAAATTTGTAAAATTAAATCGCCAATCGATTAGGTCCAAAACGAAGTCGAGAATGTGATGAACATAGAGTGGCATGGACTACAATACAACCGTACGAAGAACACGTGACAAATCTTCAATTGGTAAAATAATTGTGGATTAAGGAAAGGAGAAATGCAAAGAATCTTTACAGTTGAAAAATACAGGCTTGTATCCAAATTGAAGAAAGAAAAAACAGTACAATATATTTGAGCGTTTCTTACACTTTGAAGTACGTGCCATGTTTCAGATGTTATTTTCATGAACAATGTGTATTCTTGAATTATCATGCAAAAGACAAGCGTGTTTGCAAGGTAAGTCTTGCAACATTACTCAAAAATTATTTCGGTTTCTAAGTTACACGAGGATTATATGATTTATTATACCAAATAGTAAGTCATCTAGGCCTAACTTTATTTGTAAAATGTACGGCAAAATATATTTATGATAGATATTTACATCTGCTATTTAAGGAACTTGTTATTTGAACATAATATAAATAACAAATTACGGTATTAATTTATAGTAATTTTAGAGGTATATAGGCCTAATTACTTGACAATTAGCCACGAGTTCTGTTACATGCGAAAACAAGTAATTAGAGTGATATAAATAAAATGGGTTGATTGGAAAATAAACTATCACAAATTTACTAAATTTCACTCAATTTCTTTCAACCCAACTAGATATTAAATTACAAGTTGATGTTATTTGTATAGATTTTAAGAAAACATTTGATAAGGTAGACAATGATATTCGTTTATTCAAATTGAAACGATTTATATTTTCTTTCTCTTTACTGTCGTTAACTAAATCTCACTTGAAAGGAAGAGTACAAGTTGTGAACTTTCATGGACATACTTCTAAGCCTTTTATAGTAAATTCTGGTGTGTCTCAAGATTCTAATCTTGGTCCATTATTGTTTTTATTGTTTGTTAATGATATTGTGAATTGTGTACAACATTCTACAATTTTATTATTTGCTGATGATACTCATTAAATTGAATAAATAAATGAAAACTATATCAGATTGTAAGCTACTTCAAAACGAAACTACAAACTTACATATTTGGAGTATTACTAGTAATAATAAATTGCTATTTAACATTAATAAGTGTATACATATGACCTTTTCTAGAATGAAAAATTAAATTAAATTATCATATAAGATAAATACAAAAAAGTTATCAGCAGAAAATAAACATAAAGATTTAGGTATATTATTTAGCAATAATTTCACATTTCATAGTCATATCAATAATATTATAAATTTGTCCTATAATATTTTAGGTTCTGTTAGGATACATTCTTGTAAATTTAAAGTCAAAACTATAATAATTTTGTATAATTCCATTGTTCGATCTAAATTAGAGTATGCTGCGGTTGTCTGGAAACCAGTTACTAACAAATATACTCTGTTGCTAGAAAAAAATTCAAAATAAATTTCTAAAATGGTTATATTATAGACTTTATAATAATTATCCTACTTACGAGAGTTGTGCTACAATGCTTAAACATTTCCATTTTATGTGTTTGCAAATTATACGAACTTGTCAATCTTTTAAACTTTCTTTATAAAATTCTTAGCAATAAGTTGGATTGTGTTGGTTTATTTTATAATATAACATTATATTTACCTAAGCTTAATACCAAATTTCGATATTTATTTTTCATACCTAGGGCAAATACGGAATCCCACAAAAATTTCCCAGTTTTCCAAATGTTACAATTATAGGCCTACAATAAATTACATCCTCATCCGAATGCTGATATTTTCAAAATGAATTTCTCTAAATACAGAATTATTTGTTATAATATTTTACAGAATATTATTTTTAGTTAATTTGAAGCTACTTTCACAACTTATTTTTAAATTTCTCTTTTTTTTTCTTTCTCTTTTTTCTATTTTGTTTCAGATTTCAATAAGAGTATGTTTCCTTTTTCTTGTTTATGTTTTATAAGTTACTTTGTCACTCTTGAACATTGTAATTTGGCTTTGTCTGTTATGTTCAATAAGAAAATGGTGATATATGACACTTTAAGTGCATTTCTTCATTGTCCTTTGAATCTTACATTGCTAAAATTTACTCACGATATTAACAACGGCGATTTACAACCAGCGATTGATAATCCTTTAAGAAGTGTGTGTGGTTTAAAACTAATGGCCGACATTTCTTTCAGTAAATATCACATACTACCTACCCAAAATAGGTAAAAATTTAGTCTTATGTTCGCGAAAAACGTAAATAAAAGTTTATCTAAATTAATTCCGCTTAGAAAATTAATTTTCTTTATATCGCAGGATGTTTCGTTGAAATATTACACTCAATAAAATGAAACTACGGAAGGCCCCTATTTTGGTTTTAACTGAATTGACATTTTGTATTAGTATTTAAGGAATATCCACTCATTTTTAAATTAAAAAGACATATTTCATGTGTTTAATTCCGGAATAAATTCCCTGAATATAAAACGAATCCGACCAATAATTTTGAAGACATCACTGTGCACAGACAAACAGAATAACCGAACCATATAGGCACTAGCAATGTAGCAAAAATGTATTTTCACTAAGTTTCGAATTCAGTTTCCTACAACATCACAATATTATCCTTTATCTTCCTGTAGTAAAACATAGTTAATTTGTGGAAAATTCAAAATAACAGGATTTAATTTCTAACGCATGTTATTCCAAAAACGTAAATTGCACTTTTTCAATTTATAAACTGAACTTTACGAATTCACAAATCAGCCAAACTCACTGTAAAGTATCTCTATGGTATCCCCACTGCAGTGTGCAAAGACTGGAAGGACTCAGGCTGTTTTGTGTCTGTAATAAATAGAGTCAAGAGCGACGCATCGTAAACGTCACTACAAACTTCAGTGGGGGGAAATTTTTGTAGGCTCGGAAAGGATGACTGAATAGCACCAGGAAATTAAGTTGTCTTGTGATAAAACGAAGCCATGGGTAGTCCTGCCGCTTGACCGATGTTACTCATAAACCATTGCGTGTTGGATATCCTACGACAATAATCATATTGATGGAAAATATGTTTTCTGAGGGTAGTTATTTTCTTCGGATTATTTTCAAATGTGAGAGAGTCGGATTTTCACATTGTATGTCGTCGTTGTTCCTGCAATAACTCCTATGTGCAAAATATAAAATTGTTCAGTAGGAATAAAATCACATTTATTCATTCTATGGTAGTAGTACATAGGAGACTGTGAATTCTTAAATTTTTTAAAGAAATATAATTACATATAGGAGATTTTATTATTTTGCTATCACTACTTACAGTAAGTTAGGCTATTTAACAGAGCAAAAATCTGAAAATCGATAAATATGTCGCATAGGAGTTATTGCAGGAACAACGACGATATCCAAGTACAATTTTGCAGAAAATAAGTAAATTAATTTTTCTGGTGGAAAACGTTTTCAATGTACTTCTTCTCGGAACACATCGTTCCCCCGTCCTAAATTTTAAAATTTCTCCACGGTTTGCAAAAATCAATAGGGAATCTTGGTTCCAGGAATAACGTTGAATACCGATAAGTATTAGGTTTTGTAGGAAAACAAATTTACCTTGGTCTTTGTTTACTTGTGTACATCATTACTACGGACGCGATCCCACCCATTTTCCCGAATCCGCATTCCCGAATGGACGTTTTTCCGAAGCTACATTTTCCCGAATCCGCATTCCTGAATTGACTTTTTCCGAAGCTACATTTTCCCGAATCGACCCTCCCGAAGCCAAGTTCCTGAAGACATAGTCCCGGATTTAATTTACTATTCAGTTTCCCGAATATATTACACGAGAAATTCTCGAATATTTGATAACTCTGACGTCACGTACATCAGTGGCGCACGAGCTCGTGCCTCGATAAGATACGACATTGTTGAACAAGCATAATTCCATATTAAGTAATGAACACCGAACAAATAGTCTGTCGGAAGGCTTCCACAATCGTCTGCAAGTGGTGTTTGGGAGACATCATCCAAGCTTCTCCACTATTTTGACTGAGCTCTAAAAGGAAGAGAGAACACGAGGACCATGATTGCGGAATTCACATTGGGTAGACGCGTAAGGGCACAACCGAAGAGAGAGTGGCTACAACTTGCAAACACGAATACCTGAAGGATTATCATACCTATGCAACCGATAACAGACATCTCCATTATCTGAGAGTACTTGGACATTATTTTACTTTGTAAAGAGAGAGCGTAATTAATTATACGATAAATATATTAATTATATTTGTGTAGTAATATACACTACTGTACTGTCGTGAAAATGGAAATCAAAGAAGTCGGGAATGTGAATTCGGGAATTTTGTATTCGGGAAAATGGAAATCAAAGAAATCGGGAAAATGTCTGTCGGAAATGTGGATTCGGGAATTTTGTATTCGGGAAAAATGCTATTCGGTGTGCGCTGTATATATGCACTTAAATACTCACGATATGTGTACTAAAAGTAACGAAATATATAGGTCTAATATTAAAATAAATTATATACAGTATGTAAAGCAATTTACTATTATTGATGTATTTTTGTTATTACTTAAGAATATTGGGACACACCAGTTATTGGAGCTGCACGTCCTTCAATCCACTGCTTAAGCAACACACTTTTATCACATTTTTCTTTAGGTATCGTTGATAAAACTAATTAAAGATTTTTTTGCGGTTAAGCATTCTACATATTGTCGAAGTTTCTCTGATTTGTCATAATAAAATGAAATCTTATGTATGTGCGAAGTAGACGGTCAGACGGTTTCATGTTTTGATTATCTGTTCTTTTAACCTTTACTTTTATCCAACATAATGTCCCAGTCTTATACATTTGCACAACACAGAGTCAGCAATACATTTAATTATTTTTATTGCAGCGGAATTGTCCATAATGTTTCGCCGAAAACGCGTGCACTGTCTTGCATGTTGTCACATTGTGTGTGTGTGTGTGTATATATATATATATATATATATATATAAGTTTATAGAAGATTGCTCTAATATGTTTCGATGCCTGCGATTCTTCTGTATTCAATTTTTCCGATTTTCCATATTCTTAGTTTTGTTTTAAGCACCAGATTAGCAAAAAAAC
Organism: Periplaneta americana; assembly: GCF_040183065.1. Taxonomy (NCBI): domain Eukaryota; kingdom Metazoa; phylum Arthropoda; class Insecta; order Blattodea; family Blattidae; genus Periplaneta; species Periplaneta americana. Next base: position 85,972,568 of record NC_091129.1, on the reverse strand, counting down.
TTAACAAGATGGTGTTGTTGTTCTTGTTCTTTTTTAGTCAACTGACCGAAGACAGGTCTGAGTCTCAAAAGTGATACCAAGAAGGCACCACTTATGAGGCTACTAGGCCAGGAGATAATGGGGTAGAGTGGCCAGTTCCTTTCTCCCTCCATTCCATACATCGCCGAATAGCTAAATATTACACTACTCAGACTTCAGATGCATACAATCAATTGTTCTTCTTCTGGTACATCGTCAAGTGAGATGTACTGCCTGATAATAGGTGTAGATATCAGTCAGAAACTCAGACAGAGGATACTAACAAAATTTGCTGTTATAATGCACTAAAAGCTGAAATATGCAGTAACCTCTTAAATATGCATATGTATGCACTATACAATCTCGATCTTTGGTTACAAATAACTTGAAATTCGTGTACTCTTATATAATGGCAGCATATGATTACCGTATAAGGAATAAAATATGCAAATATGCGAAAATCTGCCTCCTACTTATTACTAAATTCAAGTTTATCTTTCTCTTTATATTTTCTTTCCCTATAAAGTCCCATACTGCATAACTACATTCTGTAGACATGTTTATCTGTGCTTGAAGTGCTTAGGGTTATTGAAGCATGTTCTTAGCACAACAGTTGCGTATGCAGAACAAAAATGTTCCCAACTCATAAGCCGTAAGAGATGGATGGAAATAGATTTCATTTTTGACAAGATCGCAAAAGTATTATATGCTGTCTATCATTATTTAAACTATATATACAATTTTATTTTGGAAATTAAATTAGTATGATTTTTGGATATATTAGTCTTAATTCTTTCATTTACATAGGCTATAACATGTTACTATTTATACTGCGGAATCAGTAGGCTATATTAATATTCACATATGGAGGTGAGTCACTATTACGCAAAAATCTGTCCTTTTAATGCTGGTTAATTCTCGAATAATATTGGTATTCAACGTTAAAATCCTTACCATTTTCACGGAGAACAAAGGAGAAACAATGGAAAATAATTATTTTTCCCTTTAAAATTTGAACTTCCATAGTGATTTTAATTATAAATAGAATTTGGGTGCACCACTGAGTGTTTCGAGTTAACAACTACTAATTCTGTGGTAAATGAAATTACAAAGAAGAATATTGGAAGATGTTGTTAGTGTGATCTATTAGGATTGTGTTTCATTAACATATTAATAAGCGTTTCAAATTCTTTCTGTGTTGTTTTAAGGACAATTCACTAAAAGAGGGGGAAAAAAATAAGTCAAGCTCTTGAAAAATTCCAAAAAACCATAATTATGTACTTAGACACTATATTTATATGTTCATTACAAAAACCCTCTCATTGTTTTGCAAAACTTATGTATTTACTTAAAAATAATGGTGATCATCTATCCCTATATCCTATGGCCATCTCACCCGTACATGTTGCGAGAGATAGCCAGTGACTTATTGTATTTGAAACGTGTTTATTATTTCATTAGTGAATTCTATGCGCCCCGAAGTACTGTAGTGATGAAATATAATCTTGCAGGAACGTATTTAATTTTTTTCCGTATTTATTTATCAAATGATTATCCTGTTCTATGTGATTTAAAAAATTATGGCCATCTAAATCAGAATTACGCTACATACTAAAAAAAAACTATCTCAGACCACGTGGAAAGATGAAGTCCCTTTATGTCAGAATAAATCAACACATTTAAACATAATTTATTATAAGATGCACTCTGTTACAGAAATTGTTTTATTTATCATGAATTTTGTTATAAATAATTTTAAAGAGCCATACAATTTGACAATAAATCGTATAGTTTAACATCATACAAATTTTACCCTCAATTATTCGGCGACGTTTTAATGATTACTTCACAAAATCACTCGAATCTACAGTTACAGAAATGTTCCGGATTAATGAGAGTTTGTCATGAGATCGAATCACGAGGTTTCATATTCAAAAGCTCCTTTTCTGGTATCTGGTTGTTTTCTTGAGCAATCTTCTGTCTCTTCTTCAGAAAGTATTTCCTCACCAGTGGGGTGAAGAAGGCTGGATTCATATTCTCGGCGCTTGGTTCTTCTGTTAGGTGACTAACGATAATTCCTACTACAAATACCACAATTGTACCAGCCAGCGTATAATACATCATGCTAAGGTGATATATGAAGAATACTTCGTCTTCTGGAGACTCAATTCTGAAAAAAGGCAACAAACTATCAATTGTGCTCAAAGAATGTACCTATACCTGCAGTTTAAATTCTGAAAGAAACTGGAAGAAGTCTTGAATAAGTAGAAAGAAGACCTATTTTCTAGAGTCTTAGTTCCGAAATACTGTACCGGAAAATGGATTGAAGTTTTAGAAGAAGAAGAAAGGAGAAGGAGGAGGAAGAGAAGGAGTTTTTTTTCAATTCAATCACAAATAACAATATAGGCCTACAAAAGAGAGAGATATTGATCACAAAGAATAATTTTTCTTCCACGTCCATAGTTCTAAAAAGTGAAGCCTCAGTCCTCAAAGAGCAAACATATTATTTCTTTATCTGAATGATTTATCTAGAGTTTAAACTCTAAGGGCCGTATTCATAGACATTCTTAGCGCGGGCTTCCGGTGATGATCAGCGAACTAACGTTTTTCGTATTCATAAACCAGTGTTAGCGATATGATATGAATCCTGTACAAGTGACCAGTGTATAGCCAGGGCTAGTTTAGCACGCTCGTAGCGCGGGCTAGCGAAATGTCTATGAATAGCACCCTTAGAAATTATAAGAACTATTAATAGATTTTCTGTAATTTTATTACAGTTACGAGAAGGAGCAAGAATGATATTTTCGCCTGAAAGAATAATTTTTCTTCTAGATTCTGAATAATAAAAACTGGAGCCCAAATCTGATAGATTTTAATTTAAGAAGGAAAATGTAACTTCATCTGTAGTTTAAATTCTGTAAATGTTAGAAGAACCAACGTTTAAATAGAAAGAATATCCAGTTTTCTAAAGTTATAGTTCTGAAATAACAGAAACAAAAACAACAGAAACAGATTGTATGTTTACGAGAAGTGTAAGAAGAGGAAGAGGTAGAAGAAGAAGAAGATTCTCTTCGTCACAATTATAAGAACGGAGAAGAATGATATTTTGACTCGAAAAATAACATTTATTCTCGGTTCTCAATTTAGAAAAATAAAGCATCATGTAGCCAGATATAATGTACGCCTTATGTTATTATGTAATTTAATTTTTCATTTGTCGCAAAATAATATTTTTTCATCGAAATAACACCTATATTTATGGAGATCACCGTGCGACCAGAAAGGGGGATTATCTTGAGATGTCACATTTCTCAATTAAGGGGACAATATACTGAATTTTCAAAGCTCCATATTTTTAAAAGTTCATAATGACCAAATCACTAATTACCATATTTGTGAAGCTTGATTCACCAAATTTTCATCACTCGTATAGCTGGTTAATAATGACAAATGTATAAAATTTCATCCACCTACCATTTGCATTTGCATTTATATTCATTTCTATATATGGCATAAAAATACTGTAGAGTTTTGCTGTAAAATTAATCACTAAATTTAGCCAATTAGAACTTTTTATTATAAAATAATAAAAAATAAAAATATTAGCAATAGAAAATTCCTAGAAATTTACCGATATATTGTACAGAGAAACCCAATGGTAATATTTGTTCCAATGTAAATTGTGGCGCAAGGGATTTCTTCTATAAAACCATACAATATTTTATTAATATGTTATTAAAATGCAAAGCACTTACCGCATAGAGGGATGAAATTTTGTGCATTTGTTATTATTAACCAGATACACCAGTGGTAAAAGGTTTGTGAATTTAGCTTCAAAAACATAGAAGGTTTTAATTTCAGTATAGTGTTCCCTTAAACAGACAATGAGATCAGAAGGAACGATCCAGTTAAAGTAACGAGAAAATACAAGAATTATCGTTAAAAGCTCCTTCTGAAGAGTTATAAAATATAAGTTTTGAAAATTTTAACTAGGGGATATGAGGGAAAGTCTCCCCTGCAGTGTGGAGTGACGATTCACAGTTCTGAGTATTAAATTTTTAAAGACACGTACATGCCAAATTCGGTCGTCAAATTTTGAGATAATATTCTTCAAATAAAATTACCGATACTATTAAATAGAACAATAAATAAAATTGCAAGATAAAATAAATGTTATGCTTTATTTAACGACGCTCACAATTGCCGAGGTCATATCAGCGTCGCCGGTGTGCCGGGATTTTGTCCCGCAGGTGTTCTTTTACATGCCAGTAAATCTACTGACATGATCCTGTCGCATTTAAGCACACTTAAATGCCATCGACCTGGCCCGGGATCGGACCCGTAACCTCGGATATAGAAGGCCAGCGCTATACCAACTCTGCCAACCAGGCGACAAAAAATTATAAGATATAAACAACGAAATTAGTAAATTCCAATATTTGTGCTGGACTATAAGACGGGCAGTGGTTGGAAAGGCTAAAAGAGAGATCATTTTAATGTTTTATAAAGTGATGGCAGTCTCAATATTTAGATTGCTCGGTGAACACTGAAAAGATAAGAAGTGAATACAAGTGACAGAAGTGATATTTTTTTAAGAAAAGTGCCTCGATATAAACTAGCAGACAAGAAGGTAATATAGAAACATAAGGAAAACTTTATATATTTTGAAAAAAATTATAATTTAATACCGTTGCAAGTGCTTCCAGCAACTAATATAATGCAAGAAGATAGAATATCATAAAATTTACTTCATTCTAGACCTCATGGACAAAGAAACCCAGAAAGACTGGTCAGAAGAGGCTAGAGCAATAATAATTATGATCTGGAACCGGAACAGGTCCTATGGATCTAAATCTTGCATCATGATGATGATGATAATGATGATGATCTGTAGATCTACAGGAAGCAGGATTTCATCTGACAAATTATAATGTGGACCTTTGTTGGTAGCTACAAGTAAATTACTCGTATTTGACAAAATATAGACTAAAGCAAGAAAATTTGACTAAGAAGCCAAGACTTACACCGTCTGTTCCGATAAGGTAACGTTGAATCCGCAGCCCTCCACGGATGCAGGTAAAACAGTGTGTTTAATCCTGCCATAGGCCAATTCTTTCTGAGTGCCAAACACTATCCACCCCATCACCAGAAGGCTGCTAATGCTGCCTGCCAGCGCACCCTGTAAAAAAAGTGTTTACATTTTTTTTAATTTAACACTAAGCCTGGTCATTGACGTAACTTTAAGTTCAGCGAGTTCAAGTGTTGTTCCAGGCATGAGTTACAATCTCGCTGAGTGTGACTTTCTTGAGATTTTTCTGCAACTCTAAGACACGTCAGATAATCTCAAGCGAATTCTTAGACTACAGTCGCGCTCAAACCTCCTGACGTTTGGCGAGCGCCAGTAACATGCGTGCGCGACGTTGTCACAAGTGCACTCTCCGTCTCTATCTCTCAGCGGCAGTAGTTTTAAAACTGTGGAGAGCGACCCTTTACATGAGATTGGTTTGATAGAAGGCTTAATAATAGGGGAGAGTCGGGCAGTATCGGACATCGGGTAATATCGGACAGTGCGTTTCTTTCATCTACCACCATATGGTAGTACCTGAATGACATGGTTACGTTTCTCTATGCGACATCACAGAAACGTAACCATGTCAATCAGGTACTATCATCGTGTGGTAGATGAAAGAAACTCACTGTCCGATATTACCCGCTGTCCGATACTACCCGACTCTCCCCTAATAATAATAATAATAATAATAATAATAATAATAATAATATAAATAAACATAAATATAATCAGATTGCATCGAATGAAATTAAAAGCCACAAAATATAGAACTCTCCTCTTTCAGGGGCGAGCTAAAGTTTTTTCTGTAATTATATTATATGTTATGTAATAATTATTAGCAAAATAAATAAACAAATTACTTGCGTCAGACGTAAATAATCGTACTCGCTGAGTTTATATCGGTTTTTGTAATAGTTTTAATTTTATTAGGATTAATAAACTTGTCGAATAACACAAAGGCGCAGTGTGATAAAATAAATAGAATGATAAGCTTAATCTAAAATAGTAATTTTCTGTACAAATGAAATAACATGGCCCTAAATAGCATTATGTCCATGCTATCAAAGTTTATTCTTGCAAAAGTAGCGGTTATTATATACCTATGAGCGTTAATTTAATTGTAATTATATTCTTAATATTGCAGTTGTAATTTCCTGGTAGAGGGGAAGAGAAGGCTTGATGGCCTTATCTCTACAAGCTTAAATGAATGAATGAATGAATGAATGAATGAATGAATGAATGAATGAATGAATGAATGAATGAATGTGTACAATGCGGTACATAATATATCCACTAGTTAATAAGAACAGAAAGAAAACAATCGAAATAATATTGTGTGTTTTGTAAGCCCGTGATCAAGAAAATACAGAGGTATCCTCCAAGTACTCCGTTCCCCATGTGACAAATCAAGATTTCTCCCTTATCATCATTATTCTTTACGAGTATAATTTTAATCCACTGCCTGTGGTGCACTCTAGATAGTATCTGAGAAACTAAGTGGTTTAAGCTTCTCGACGCTAGTGACGTCTATGAGAATGCTCGTAGAGTCAACAAAAGTAAGGTACGTTTAGGGCACTGACATTGAAAAAAATCATATACAGCCAAAATCTGGTACGCTATAAAAATAATTACAGCAAAATATTGATTTTTTTGTATCATAATAGCCCTACTTGACCCTACTTGAACGATGCTGTATCCACTGTGCGGTGTTAGCGTCAGTGGAACTGGTGGTAGCGATATGGAACTGGTGGTAGCGATATGGTATTTGGTAATATTACAGTCGCGCTCAAACCTCCTGACGTTTGCAGGTGTGTCTGCTTATCGGCAGTAGCCAATAGCGGCAGTGCTGCGTTGCAACATATGGGCACGCAGACTCGCCGCTTAGAAAGTCTCAAGATCAAATATAAAGTGCGCTCGGAAAACTGGTATGATGTAGTGACCCTGTGTATGTGTATATATATATATATATATATATATATATATATATATATATGATGAATGTTTAATGTTTTCTGAGCACACAGAAACAAAAATCACATTTCTGCCCCCATTGGTTCCAATTTTATGGGTCAATATAGTAAAACCCCGATAAGACGCTGTTCAAGGGATCGCGTGTAAACCGCGTATTAACCGGGATCGACTGTTTTCATCGTATTTCGTAAGATTTACAATTTTTCCAACACAGAAAGCACTTTTCGTATAACACTCAATGTAATTACACTCACAGATACACTAAAAGACAACAAATTGACCAGCAAAAATTTTCATTCAATGGCCAAAACGCTTCATTGCTGTTACAGTACATTGCTGAAAATTATATCTAAAATATTCCACAAAAATAGCGTTTTATGCGGGACTTGAGCGCAACAAACGGGGTAGAAATGTAATTTTTGCTTCTGTGTGCTCAGAAAACATTAAACATTCATCATATATATATATATATATATATATATATATATATATATATATACAGGGTCACTACATCATACCAGTTTTCCGAGCGCACTTAATATTTGATCTTGAGACTTTCTAAACGGGAGTCTGCGTGCCCATATGTTGCAACGCAGCACTGCCGCTATTGGCTACTGCCGATAAGCAGACACACCTGCAAACGTCAGGAGGTTTGAGCGCGACTGTAATATTACCAAATACCATATCGCTACCACCAGTTCCATATCGCTACCACCAGTTCCACTGACGCTAACACCGCACAGTGGATACAGCATCGTTCAAGTAGGGTCAAGTAGGGCTATTATGATACAAAAAAATCAATATTTTGCTGTAATTATTTTTATAGCGTACCAGATTTTGGCTGTATATGATTTTTTTCAATGTCAGTGCCCTAAACGTACCTTACTTTTGTTGACTCTACGAGCATTCTCATAGACGTCACTAGCGTCGAGAAGCTTAAACCACTTAGTTTCTCAGATACTATCTAGAGTGCACCACAGGCAGTGGATTAAAATTATACTCGTAAAGAATAATGATGATAAGGGAGAAATCTTGATTTGTCACATGGGGAACGGAGTACTTGGAGGATACCTCTGTATTTTCTTGATCACGGGCTTACAAAACACACAATATTATTTCGATTGTTTTCTTTCTGTTCTTATTAACTAGTGGAAATATTATGTACCGCATTGTACACATTCATTCATTCATTCATTCATTCATTCATTCATTCATTCATGCATTCATTCATTTAAGCTTGTAGAGATAAGGCCATCAAGCCTTCTCTTCCCCTCTACCAGGGAATTACAACTGCAATATTAAGAATATAATTACAATTACATTTAACGCTCATAGGCTTTCAAGGCAATCAAATTATTTCTTTCATGACGTTTCGTCAGAGGCTGCACCATGTATTGTTATTCAGGTCATAGTAGTCTCATTACAAGAAACCTGAGGATTTTATTCATCATAAAGGTAAAATACAGCGACCTTAAAATAGAGTTTTAGACAAAAAATATCGGATCTATTTTTGTTCGAATGTGTAGAAAGAAAGTACTTGTAAAGCAGTAGGCCTAGTAATTAAGTGTATTCCTTAATTTACTTTCTTACTATCCTTGTAGGACAAGTTCAGAGGTAACAATTGGTGAATGAATGTGCTAATTATAAATTTATAATAGCCTCATTTCCTTGCCGCCTTAAAAATGCAACTTAGCTCATTTTTTATTACAATAGATGTACATTATCTTTCAAATTAATGATGGGACAGACGAAATGTTGGTCATTTTGAACCAAAAATTACATTTTAGTTTTATTGTAAAAACGTCAGCTATCTCTTACTTATATGTTAAGCAAGTTTGAGTAATCTGCGTTACTTGGAAGCATAAAAATTACGTTATGGTTATACTCTTAAATTTGAATTCTATACAAACTTTACAAGCTGTTTCCTCAGACTTTCTTTCAGCACATTTCGTTATGTTGAAATTGTAATGGCTCCCACAAGTTTGATGCTATGAACATAAATATTACTACAAGTTTATATGTTTTGTTTAATTCTTCGGGAAAAAAAGAAACCTATTTAGTCTGTGAAAGTTAAAAATTTAAGTTGTGTATATTTTTTTTTATCTTCTTCTCCCGACAAAAAAAAATTAAACTGATTTAGTCAGTAAACATTTACATTTTGAAATTTCGTACAGTATGTATTTTTATTATTTTCCCTCCACTTATAGATGTAAATGCAAAATTGAGGATACTTAGTTATATTCATTAACTCTTACCATATCATAAATATAGTTAACAATTAATTCATGGAACTTAAACTTTGTAAGATGTGATAGATTTTGAAAATATGCAATTTTTTATTAATTTGGAGTAACTTGAAAGCCACCCCTTAGATCATCATGGAACTTACATGCATGAACATTTATTGGAAAGGATGATGTTTATAAAAATATGAAGTCTCTACTCATCCCCTTAAGCCTATAACTTGAATATTCTAATTGGCGTAGGACCATATACAATTTAAATTTAAAGATTGTAATCGCAGGACTGCCTAAAAAATCACTAGATAACGAAAGGTACCATTACATTCCTAATAGTGATTTATTATTTCAGTGTGTGAGTGTATCTGAGCATTATAAATTATACTAACTTTTGCGTTTCCTCTTGGGTAGAACATCCCAAAGGAGAACAGTCCAACCATGGCGCCGTATGTAACTCCGCTGACGCTTACAGAAAGCTGTGAATTGGAGCGAGGTATTAGTATCTCTGCTTAAGATTACAACAAAATTTTTACCTTCTTAAGTTACGAGAATTGTATACTACAAACTAAAGATCAATACAGAAAGGGAGAGTTCAGGGTGAACTCCGTCGCTATTTAATAAGAAAAACCATTCACGGGCACAAGCATGCATGCATACATACGGGCTATTCCATATGATATCGATCAGTAAAAAAACTCGCATTTTTTTAATGCTTTAATTTTTCCCTATTTATACAAGGTGCTGAGGACAGCGCATTTTCAAAAATATACTATCGAAAGTCAAACGGTTTTCGTACTATTGAGTGACAAACTTATTGTATTTTATAAAAACAAGCCTCTTTCAGCGTTCAGAGCTCTGGAACCATTTACTTCAGAACATTGAACGGGAGCTTATTTTGAAGCTGACATTTGGTAGGTTATGATAAGAAGTAATCCTTATTTTTATTGTATACAGAGAGACAGATAATCTGATTTTACTTAGTTTTAGGCTTTTTGCCCATTTTTAAAAATGTGAAAAAAATTGAGAAAAAGAATTGCATTATTAAGAGGGATTCGGCATTGTTTGCTTAGTGGCTCGGCAATAAATTTCGAGGGTATTAAATAAATTATTTTAACACGCCTGGACTTGAACGGCCCAGTACAGAAAGCACTGGCCGAGAGCTGAAGATAAGCGAGCGTTGGGCGTCATATTACTCCTGAGTTTATGAAAACTTGTGATAAAGCTAGCCCAGCTTGCGCTACTAGACGAAACATCACGTGTTTGTCTCCTGGCCTTGCTTGTCTGGGCTAAATACCGCCTCACAGTCAGCTGGTTACGTCAAGCGCGTACTATTTATTTTCTTTATTTGATATTTTCAATATTATCTTATCAATGGTGCACCAGTAAAAAATATGTGTTTATTTGTACTTTCAATGCGGAATCTAACCATATATTAGAAACATTTTTTTCGTGGGCAAAGACGTCTCAATGAAGAAAAATCTAAATTTCTCCATTTCCATAAAAAGTAAGAAAAACTGTTTACATGTCAATATAAACTTTAATTTCTAAGCATCAAAATAAACCATGATTTTGATCATTGGGTGAAAGGGTTTCGGAGCCACAACATTTTAAAGTTGCTAATTTTATGAAAATACGATAAATTTAAATATTTTTAATTTAAAGACTATGAAGTTCTGATGCCTCAAACTTTGCACAAAGCATTGTGTCACAGTTGTCAACGGATAGAAAAAGTTTCATTGTATTTAAAAAGTGCAAGGTCTCTATATTTCGGTCGATTTGAGATGGAATAGCCCATACATAAATTCATTCATACATACATACATACATACATACATACATACATACATACATACATACAGTCGACCTGGTTGGCGAGTTGGTATAGCAGTCGCCTTCTATGCCCAAGGTTGCGGGTTCGACCCCGGGCCAGGTCGATGGTATTTAAGTGTGCTTAAATGCGACAGGCTCATGTCAGTAGATTTACTGGCATGTAAAAGAACTCCTGCGGGACAAAATTCCGGCACATCCGGTGACGCTGATATAACCTCTGCAGTTGCGAGCGTCGTTAAATAAAACATAACATACATACATACATTCATACATACATACATTCATACATACATACATTCATCCATACATACATACATACATACATACATACATACATACATACATACATACATACATACATACATACATACATACATACATACATACATACGAGTACACAAACACGTCATATAAATATGCATACCTGAAGTACGGCTCCAAGCTTGTCGACTAAGAATACAATCAGAAGGCAAATTCCGCCGATAATGACCACCACGCACTTGATCATAACGTTGGCTATGTGGTCGCTAATCTTCTGCTTGAAACATGGCCGCACGAAGTCCTCAAATAGAGTGGCGCCCAGAGAGTTGAGACTACTGGACATGGTGCTGTTGGATAATTTTTTAATTAATTCACATTTAGTGCATTAATAACTTAAGATCAGTGTATCATTATAACTCCGTGGAAAAAGTGTAAAATAAAATAAATAATGAGAAGTAATCATAAACGAAATATTGTTTTCTGTATTAATGATTACATAGTGTTAAGTAGCGATGGAATTATAAATAAAATTAAGATTATTATTTACGTGCAAGAATTTAATGAAACCTGGATTACATAAAATGATACATTGTTTTTTACCTCTGAAATATTGTGATGTGGATAATTGTAATTACATTTGTCATATAAGGAATTCAAGATCATTCAATTAGTCATATTATGAAACATACTAATTAATTATTATGCAAGATTTAAAGAGTCGGGAACAAGAGTGGATGAAAGAAGACGATGGAAGGACGATTGAATCGTCGATAGCAATGAATACAATGAACATAAAACAGAAATTGAGAATAACGCTTCGTATCATATACAGGGACATCATTTTATTTTTACTTCAATTTTTATTGTACCTGAGTTTTGGAATGTACTTCACTCCCACCCCCTGTACTAGTAAACTTCCAACCCTTCACGACACAGAGCCGAGGTCGCGTAAGCAGTACTGAGTTACTGAGTATAGTACGTTTCAGAAATATGTTCGCGTTTTCCAGTGACGAAAAAGCTTTCAATATTGAATCATATTTTCGTACGGGTAATGTCGTCCGTTTCCCTATGTCGCACCCCGGTTTCCCCTACCTGCTTCTGTTCGCCCCTCTGTTAAGTCTAGTAGCTGGGCTATCTTAGCTCTTTTCTGAAAACATTAATTTCTGTTAGGAATTGGACGTCTACGTAATATTATACAAGTGTTTAAAATAACTTAAATAAAAGGGCCTCCTTAAGTAATTAACTGTCACGTGATCCCCCCCCTTTATACAAACCTGCGACAAAACCACTTGAACGGACAGTAGATAGCATTTCTGAGTGATTTTATCTTTTCGGATCGGGCAGAAGCGAAGATTGAATTTACAGTACGTAAGATACTCTTTTATAGAGTAGGTACAGAATTATTTCAACATGAGTTACTCGTACGAAGGACGAAACTGGTAATTGGAATTAGGTACAATAATCTATAGTGCGATAATATGCACAAAAGAACTGAAGCCTGTATCGAAATGAACGGCCACCATTTTCTAAAATGTGTTTAAATATCCATATTATGATTATTTTTCAATTTAACTTCATTCTCTATATTGTACGCTAATTTGCTGTAACAGTACAATATACAGTACACTGTATAATTAATACTTCCGAATGGATAGCTGAATTCGTGTGTAAAAACACTAAGTGTTAATACAGTACTGTATTTTCATTAAACAAAAACCTAATGAAAATTATCAAACTCAAAATTGCGATATTTCCTAGTTTACGTAAGTGGATGAACTACTTTTCTTCCCTCCTATACCTAGTAAAGTGATTTTTATTTTACGGCAGTATCATCGAACTGCGTCGTGAAAGGGTAGGAAACGGTGTTTCCTGTTTCAATCGTTAATAGAAAGGTATAGCCAGGTTAATATTAAAAATGTTAGTAAAAATAAAATGATGTCCCTGTACATGATATGTAGAAGAAAACGGCGAAGAAGACATACGCACAGAATGGAAAGTACTTCAGTTTTCAAAAAAATATTTGATTTATTGATACTTATTTATATTAAATTAATTATACAAAGCATAGAAAATTAGGAACACCCGTGCGATGAAAAAGCTCGTGTTCGGGTGTAGTTTCATTATAATATAGAAATAATGCACACAAATAATATATAATATGTACAAAACAAAAAAACAAATAAAATGAAAAACTTTATACGTAATATTATTTAAGTGTGATTGATAAATAGATGTTTTATTTTTTATGTATGAAAATTATTAAATATAATCTCTTTGGAGGTTAGATATATCGATGGCCGAGAACCAGACTGTTCTAAGTCCAAATTTTTATAAGAAAGAAATCTGTGTTTCATTGTGTTCTAGTTCTTGTCTGCATATATGAATCGAACAAAATTGTAAATATTTATCTCCATAAGGTTGCTATGAAGGTATTCCAAATTGTTTCATGAAGCTTTGAATGTCAGGAGCTTAAAATAGCTCTCTTGAAAGAAAAATATATTGTAAAATGGACTTGGAACAGTCTGGTTCTGGGTCATCGATATTTCGTCGAACGTTTCGTATCTTTGTGTATAAGATGCGTAAATAAATGATGCAATCACTGTTAGAGTACCAAGTTGCATTCAATACGAATTCAAGAAAATAATATAGTTTTCTTACCTTAAGGCTGCACTGAAGATGCCAGCTACAAAAAGTCCCGGTAAACCAGGTACAGAAGATGCAATATCCAGGACATAGTAGGGAAGTAACTGGTCTGGCCTTGATATGATCTGGTAGCCAAAGAACACAAAATTTATATACAGAATATCCCAGAAATGGCCAGACAAAATTTTCATGAAAGTTTGGACGGAAGAAAATATTTTATTATAGGTGACATTAAGATGATTGGATCATGTGCGTAGACTAAGAGGAAGGCAGAAAATGGAAAGATTGGATAATGTTAAGTTTGTAGTGAAAGACCTGCCTTGAACAAAGAACAGTGGACGAATGAATGGAAACAGTACAGTACTGAGAATTTTACAGTTCCTAACTTCCATATTTGTGAACTTCGTTTTTCCATTTCCCACATAACGTCTCATTTATCCCAATTATCCATATCGATGATGTTGAACAGAAATCTCGTACATCGAAGAAATGAACAAAATAAGATTTCATTTAATTCCTATCAAAGAAATTTCTCCGAATATCCCACAAAAGCATCTTATGTCAAGGCACTGTTACAAACAATAAAAGATTTAAATATACTCTTATGTCTTAAAAATGTTCATTTGCAAGGTACGCCTGCGGTATTAAACTGTTTCCTCGCTCCTCTCTAAATTTAAAGTTTTTGACATACGAGGTTGCTGTTCAGCACCATCGATATCTCAGATATTATGGCAGTTCAATAATATCACTTTTTTGCACTTCTCAATTCATGTGAAACTTCTTCGCCATTAGCGATTTTAAGAGATAGAATGTTATCGATTGAATCTTGGCACAGCTGCTTCTCGTAATGTGCTGAAACATTTAGCTCTAAGCTTACGTCAAAGCGACGGCCGTGGGTTCAAATCCGTCGTAAGACATAAGCGTTTGTTGTTTGTAAATACCATGTTCTGTATTGCCTTTAGTGGAAATGCGGCGTTATGTCAACACAGTACTATATCGTTTAGTATTGAAGTTTAAAAATGATTCATTGCGGTAAAATTTCTACGAGAAGGCTACACAGAGTCTTCGGGCTAGCTTGTGACAAGTTTTGTATGTGTTGAAAAAATACTTTGTAAAATGAATATAAATTTAAAATTGATATAAAAATCTTGAAGTCATAACAATTACAAAACCATACAGAGTGTTGCAAAACTCCATACTCAAACTTATAAAGGCGGTAGAGGAGTCTAAACAAAGATTTTTGTTATATCTCCTGCGGTACACATTGCTTGAGTTGCTCCAAGATGTTCCCCTTGACATCCGGCGCCGCATCTGGTACCAGCATGATGGCGCAAATCCTCATTTCTCCCTTCAAGTTCGAGAGAATTTACGTGGCACATTCGGTGAATATTGGATTGGCCGAGGTTAGCCCATTGCATGGCCTGCTACTTCTCTTGGCCTTACTCCACTTGATCTTTTTTGTGGGCACATTTAAAGAGTTTAGTGTATGAAACGCCAATTTTTTCGGAGGAGGACCTCGTTGCTCGGATTCTTGTAGCTGCCGATCACTTACAACATCAACATTGGGTATTTTAACGAATGAGAGACGCCTTATTATGTCGTTTTACATCATTTATTGAAGCAGGACGCCACATATTTGAACAATACCTGTAAACAAAATGTCACTAAAACCATTTTAAATGGTTACCACATTCTCAATGTCTGTCAGCAATGTCTGCGTTCGAAGGTGACGACTGACGTAACTATTGCTTTCCGACCTTTTGGTTATACTGCGTGTTCAGTTCAAAGTGTGTCATGGCTCGCTGTATGCCGTCATGTGGCTAGTCGTTGAGGCTAGAGAATTCAATCTTCCTACACTTCCGCAGAGGCATGTTACCTATGTGCCAGAGAAGTTGCCTAGCAAGTACGGCGTTCATTCTCAAGAGTACTTACCGATGCGTGCGGTAACACCTGTAGTGGCAGGAATGTGAACTGTTTGGAAACACGTACCGAGGTGAGTTTTTTTCTTACTGTCGGGATATGTGGAGAGGGTTAAGACGATTACTTATGTATTTGTTGACATTAACTTCGACGGTCAACATGGACACGGAGCATTTGATTTGTGTTGTGGCATGTTGCCGTACGCAACCGATGATAACAAATACCCTGCGTACGACTTGCCCGAGCGAAGCACAGTTTGAAAGAGGTTATGGTAGCACACAGACTTTACAGACCGCCATCTGTTGCTACGACGTTCAAGTTATACCGTACACGTTCTCAAGTTCAGATTGAACGCCTTGATTAATAGGCAACTTCTCTGACGTAAAAGCTGAAACTCGCTTCAAATCGCTAACTCACAACAGGGACGTCATGACACACTTTGAAATGAACACTCAGTATAACAAAATATATTTGTTTTGGGCTCCTCTACCATCCCTAGAAGATTGAGTATGGAGTTTTGCAACACCCTGTATAATCTACTCAGTTTTACAGAAGAAATAGTATAAACTGCATGGGATCAGTCACCGACCCCCGCCGTGACTATTAGTTGATGTAGCAATGTGCGTTGGTAGCCTGGGTATGCGACTGTTAAACTTTCTTGTTTGAAATATCTCAAAGAATAACTCCCTGAAATTAATGAAATTAATGAAATTACTTGCGGTTCACTCTGTAGAAGTCACAAGCGATCATGCGGATTTTTAAAAATCTCCTTTTTTATTTTTATAGAAGATACCGGTAAGTCTACGTTAAAATTTCATTAGCATAATGTCGAGTTGCTGGTTTGGAAATTACTGTCAGACACACACAGTATATTATGTGAGTATTTGATTGCCCTGTTACTACACGAGTAAGGAAATGCAGAAAATTATTCAATGCCGTGCATTTTTAAAAGTTTCGATGTTATCAGAGTTTATAATTCAAGTGCACTAAGAAAAATGTTCTCAATTTATTCTCCAGCTGTTGCACCTTGAAGCTTGCAGTTCAGTGTTACAACGGCGATGAATTTATATGTGACTAGTGCATTTATCGTCTGGAGGTTAACGAATTTCTTAGACCGCTCACGTGCAGTCGCTGGTAGGTGCATTCGTAGCCAGCGAGGAACATTGGCGCACAACTGGGGGCTAAGTACTTATATGACACGAGTTTAATGTACGCCGTTCACGAAACAAGCTCATGCATGTTAACCACATGTTCCCGTATGACTCATGCTTCTGTAAATCAAACCTGTGCTCAATTTCAGTATGACTAACAATATAATGTAACACAAATTTGCATTTCGACGTAAAATCAGCCCACTTCTAATGTATCGCTATAGCTTAAATATGATACAGAGTAATTCACGAGGATTTACCGTCACTTACGGCCCTTATTTCCGAAGACATTCTGAACAAAAATATGTCATGAAAACATGTGTCTTAATCTCAATCTTTTCAGAGTTACGTTAATTTGAAGATATTTGTAAAATACCATTATTCTTTAGTTTTATGGGTAAAAGAATATTACAGGAAAAGAATGAACTATTCAGGAGCATCGTTTCTTTAAGTAGCTAGTATTCTGAAGCTAAAAATGTCTTGTGAATTCCATACTTGCTTCGTACAGATTTTTTTTTTAATTTTTAACCACAAAATAACATTTTTCTTAAGCATTTATCACACAATTGTTACAAATCACGCCACTCTTGTAAATTCTTCAAGACTGTACACTAGGATACATAATTAAACTGTAAAGACTCAAGTTCCTAAAATTTTATGGTTTGTAACAATTTTTGTAGTAAGTGCGTAAGCATAATTACATAATTCTGATAGTTGTCTTATACAATGTAAATGTCCGATTATTAAACAGTCCTCTGAAGTTAAGTATTTAGGCATAATTTTCGATAATCTTTAAAATGGAACCAACACATTAATTACCTTTGTAATAAATTACGTAAAATAGTATATTATTTTGTTTTATTGTGGAATTACTTGTCAATAAGTTTATTACGTACAGTTTCCCTGGAAAAGGATGAGACGATTGAATATTCCTAAGTCTCAGATGTAAGACACTGCGCATGATCGGAGACCAGAGCACCGATACACAAGATAACGAATATTGAGTTACTTAAATTCAGGCTATTTGGTTTGTTACTAGCATCGTTCCGAAATTCAATTAAAAAACTGCAAAAAATATGATAATATTACGTAAATAAAAGATAAATATATACATAAATCGTGTAGTTAAATCGACAATGGACCTTCATGACTAGATCGACACTCCGCACAGAAAGGGAAGCTTTCATGTCGTTTCCATAGCTCAGACGGTAAGACTTCTGCGTGTTGTGTAGAAGAGTGCGAGTTCGATTCTTAGTCTACACAACAATTTTTTTTGTCTAAATAACGTTGAAATAGCTAAGTCACGTTGAAATATAGTTTTACAAAGTCCTGAGATTAAGTGTTAATGATCGCAAACAATACAAAATTACAAGTTATAATATTATAAACGTTAATCTAATGAATGCATTTATACACACACATATATACAATGTAAATGCATATATATTAAAAACTAACAATTAAAATGAAATTAAAAAAATATATAATAATAGACAAACTTTTACAAAGGTTTAGAGTCCTTAGGCTATGTCATTTGTTGAGTAATTATTACAATAATTTATTAATAGCTTTCCCATATGTGTAAGAAATGCACTCGCACAAAACAATTTTTGTTAAAAGTATGGCTTTGGATTATTTCATTCTCACCCCTTCAGTTAATTTTAACTATTTTATCTACGTGTTTGCATTCAATTTTATTCATGTTATGATTGAATGTATAAGCACTGTTGCAGTTATTGACTAATTACATATATTAATAATAATTATTGAATACATCTGTTAAGTAACCAATTGCAGTATCTTTTGCAAAATCTTGAATGTTTAAGTTGTCAATAATATTTCTGTACTATATACTATAATACGTTAAAAGAATTTGCAATAGATTTGGGATCCTCTACTTTATAATCATTGGTTTTAATGAAAAAATATTTTCTTTCTTAGGATATCTACTAGTTTAAATTTAATAATATTACGAATAGGTTTAATTGCATTATCTGAATTTTGTACTTTTCTACTCAAATATATTCTATTTCCCTCTTTCATAATTTTTTATAAATTACACTGTACTTCTTGCAGTATTTAAGAACATGAAGATCATTACATTGCAACTCATTACATATAGATTCTTCTTTTTAATACATGAGATTTTGAAGTCCCTGCGTTATCTACATGTTTTAACTTTTGAATTTTTTCACAACATTGAGTGGAGAACATCCACTGAAGTGATTATGAAATTAAGTGAAAAATTCAATATATTTACTCTTAATATCAGTATTACCAGTATCATATATGTTTTTCCAAGATTCATTTTGTAGACATAAATGTAAATAATCACTAGATACAGCAATTACGATCCTTTCTTAGTTTTTAAATTAATATTTTGAAATTGTTCAGTGACATTGGAAACACATAGGATTTGTTTATCATGGTCAGACAAGCCATTGATTATAGGTTCTGTCGAATAGGAATTCAGTCTAATTCTGTGTACAAAACGTTTATCAATGGCTGTGCTACTTCAGCTTGTATGCTATGGGAAAATGACCCTACGAATAAGGTTTCCAGTTTCAAGGAGTGAATTTAATTTACTTTTACGGAAAAGTTCCGAGAGATAATCTATGTTTATGTCACTACAGATCACAAATTCCATATGAGATTTCTAAAGTCTTTTCTTTACAAATTCAATGTTGGCTATAAATATTAATAAATAATGTAAGAAATATGAATGATTGTAGTTATAAGTCTGATTTACATTATAAAAAGCAAGAAGTTACATTCCTCGGCAAGATTCGAACTTTCGATGTTTGGTTTTGTCGTCCAACGCACAACCACGGACCTATTCAATGCTTATGTTAATAACATACAATTTAGCTGTAGCAATGTGGTGTCATAACTTGGTGATTGTTTATTTAATGTAATTAGATTTAATTTGATTAGTTTCGCAACAATTGGACTTCCTATTATATCCTGTTATTTAGATATTTAATTTAGGGTTGATTTATTAACTCTTACTATGCAAGATGCCTCTTATTTCAATAATTCTATATCATGTTAAATAGTCATTGTCTACACTGAAGTATTATCGTCATCTCTCATTTCTCATCGTAATGGCGAACCGACGTGACATGAGACAGCGAGTTATAGCTCTAGTTGGGGCTAGATCTGCTGGCCGTTTGGTCGGTGTTCCTGTAAGTACAGCCGCGAGATGGGTTCATCGTTACCAAAATTTTGGGGAGGTCGAAAATCGCCCTATTCCTGGGCGTCCGCGGATTTCTTCATTGGAAGAGGATGCTCTTTTATTCGAGACAGTTCGACAGGACCCCTTTCTGACTGCTAACGAAATAAGAGCAGCATCTAACTTTCCCGGCCCTTCACAGACTGTGATCAGCAGGTTGAGGAACCGCGGTATTAGGAGCCGGAGGGCTGCGCAAATGGAAATATTGGGGGAAGCACAAGCTGTCGACCGTCTTGCCTTCGCTACCAATCGAGTGGATTTCGATTGGAGAAATGTAATTTTCTCCGACGAAACAACCATCTCGAGTGATTACGAAGGTCCTGTCCGTGTCTATCGTGAGGATGGTCTCCGACATGATCAGTGCTATGTACACCGACGTGAAAGATCGGGGCGCTTTAGCATATCGTGTTGGGGGTGGATGTCTTACGATGGACCTGGCGTTATAGAACGCATCGATGGCCGGTTTAATGCGGAAACTTACGAGCACATTCTGGAAAATATATTCCTTCCCTCCGCCCGAGAACGTTTTCCCGAAGGAACATTGCTGTTCCAGCAGGATAACCCTCCCGTGCACTATGCTGTAAGCATTCAAAGATGGTTTCAAAGGAGACCCGAGATAGAAATCATTAATTGGCCTCCGAAGTCACCTTTTTTGAATGTCATCGAAAATTTATGGGCGGAATTGAAAAAGAGAAGGATAGCCACCTATGCCCACCGACGCCCACGAAATCGAGACGAATTGTGGGATCAAGTTGTTGACACCTGGGAAGATCTCGCCGGGGATCAGAACTTATTCCACAATCTCGTGACATCCATGCCGGATCGACTTAGAGCTGTAATAGAAGCTGATGGCATGTGGACAAGATTTTAAGTTAACAGGTCTCTTTTTGTTTCTTATGATTTTTGATAGAGGAAGAATACTTTTAACTTCCAAGTAAGATTTATTTTTTTTGACGAGGTTCAGCCCACTTGTAAGACCCAGAAATCGGGCATAAATTATTCCATATTTTTCGACAAATTAGACAGTCGAGGAACTCTGAACAAATTAATTACACCTCAATAAAAAAAAGTTTTACCTGGGATCGAACACGAGACGTTTCGGTTGTACAATGGAACCGGCACGCTACTATATGAGCTACCGAGACAAGACAGTGATAGCAGCAGTCCAGAATGTAGATCCCTTAGCAGGCATTTGCCATTCGGTACAGTGAAGCAATGATATTTTGGGACTCGAGCTATGTTGTGAAATCCTGGCCTTAAATGGCAGTGTTATTCGTGATCCTTATTCTGGTCCTTGTCCTTGTTGTGGTCCTTGTAACAATTCTTGTACTATCTGTCATGTTATGTATCCCTACGTCGATATCGAGTGAACCGCGCTGTAGAACTTTAACTTCCGACGACCAAGAATCGTCTCATTCTTTTTCAGGGTAACTGTACAATATATTTAACTTTATTTCAATCGGTAATTATGTATGGAATTATAGGATGGGGTAGTTCATTTAAATCCAATTTTAATCAACTTTATTTATTACAGAAGAAAATAATTAAAATATGTCTTCATAAACATATTGATTTTCCATCTCAGAATTTGTTTATAGACTTTAATGTACTTAACGTAAGACAAATTTATTATATTGTATTAATAAAATTCATACATAAAAATCGAAATAATTTTGAATTGTATTCTCATAGTTATGAACCAAAAGGTTTGAATTCTTTAAGATTGTTTGAAACAAAATGCAACACGTTTACAGCATTTAATCATAATAGTAATTTAGGCCCAAAATATATAACAAATTTATATTCAAATATCCTAATCTCGTCAATTCTAATAGTTCTAGTATTAAATTAAAAAAGTTATGTATGGATTTTATAAGAATTGAAAAATTGTAAATTAAATTTTATATACTATAATTGCAAATTGTATTGTATAATTATTAATTTCAATTCAGAAATCCGCCCCTGAGCACTAGTTCTACTCTTTCAGGGGCGAGCTAAAGTCTCTCTGTATATTTTATAATTTATGTTACAATTATTAGCAAAATAATAAATAAATAAATAAATAAATAAATAAATAAATAAATAATGTAATTTAATTAAAAATTGAAACACAAAATCTGTACAAAGCATTTGACAGCTTATTTTTAGCTTCTGAATACTAGCCAATTAAAGAAATCATACTTCGGAATAGTTCATTCTCAATTTGTAATATTTTTTACCCATAAAACTAAAGAAAAAAGGTATGAAACTCAGCATTTCAAATTAGTGTAAATCTGAAAATATTCAGATTATGACAGATGCTTATATGACATTTTATGCTCAGAATGTCTTCGGAAATAAGCTTCGTAAGTGACGATAAATCCTCGTGACTCACTCTGTATATGTCGATATCTGAATGTACAGAGTGTCTCATGTAAGCCTTTAATTTTTATTTAAGAGCCCAGATAGCAGTCGTGACAGAAGGCATTTGATGGTTTTTCAGACGGAATCAGAGGTGGGTATAATGTCCACTCACATCGTTACGTGAATATTATGAATTTTAGTCTTCGTGTGAAAATTTTATGTTTAAAATGTGCAGACAGTCATTTGTGTTAATGATTTATTTTCTTTCGAATTTCCAACGTTTCTAACTACGTTACATTTGCAATTCAATGAGGAAACACTGTTGGTGGTATTGTTACTGTGCTCCAACCACGAGAAAGTCTCTGCGGGATGAAAGGCAGCGGGGTAATGCTGTGAATGAATGTTAATGTCATAAGATGTCATAAGGTCACACACGTGGATACTCGTATATCTATTGGCTCGCTTTCACAGCACAAACAATAACATTGATACACACATGTTTATACTACCCTAATTACAAAATTAGATCACTGTTAATCTCCTGGTATTTTAATCTCTCCATACAGGAAATAACGAATGCAGGAGAGCGCATGGTTTTTAAACTGACGTTATAAAGATAATATTATCTATCTACTTCGTTCCAATAGATGACGCAATAGTAAGCACATTCCTTTCACGGTTGATCTCCTGGTTGGAGAACAGTAATTGTTACTTCAATTGTGACTGAATAAATGTTATATATATAGCGTTTAAAGAAAAATTACACTCATCCTAAGCAAAAATAAATACAAACAATTCAATAATGGAACATGTTAAATCATTTAATTATTAAGACTCTACTTTAAGGTGTCTTGAAGAATGCGTTTTAGTAGACAAAATTCAAAACTATAACAGATCCCACAGGATTATCATCCAAGTTTTCAAAACAACAAAACTTCAAACACATACAATGTTATAAAAATCTGGCTTTCATGTATAGCTCCCTGTAAAGCTGACTTGAACAATTTCAAGGAAAAATTATTCCACGGCCGAGTATCGAACCCAGGACCTTTGGTTGAGTGTGCCAACGCTCTACCGACTGAGCTACCCAGAAACTACAACACACCCCGTCTCCATTATTTCCCTTATTTCCACATACCTCCAGTGGGTTGACAGAATTCGGAGCCCAACTTTGAGTGCACACTTTCTGTGCTATACCTGAAAACCAGACTTGTATAATACACGGTACCGTTTGTTAACATAAAACTCCATTGCAAAACTTGCTAACTGAAAAAGCTAAATTTTACAGGAAACTAAAAAAATTGAATGGAGACAAGTAGGTTATAGGTGCAACGATCACACTTTGACACACTACAATGAAGAGAAATAATTCAATTTTACTAAGATGCCTTAACATCGTGTAGAGTCCTGCCTTATGTTAACGAATCCACCAAAATCTCAATTTTGCAAATTTTGCAGTTAGCAAGTTTTGCAAAAACGGTCCTCAATCTTAAGTCACACAGAAAATGTGTACTTAATCCTGTGCTATGGCGTTCTGTCAACCAACTTGAGGTGTGTGGATATAAGGAGAATAATTGAGCCGGGGTCTTGCATACCCTAGTTCCTGGGTAGCTCAGTCGGTAGAGCATTGACACGCCTAGCCAAATCTACATGGTTCGATACCTGGCCGTGGAACAAGTTTTCCCTTGAAATTATTAAGATTGAAAGTTGCTTATAAAATTTTGGCAAGAACCATCTTCTATTATTGTAGTGGAGCATGAACCATATGAATCCAAGATGAAAGACTCATAATATTTGTTGATATGAGTTTTTTAGAACAGCTGGATACAGCCTTTTAGAACACTAATGAAATGAATCAATAGGTAATGATGCCTATAACTGAATATCTACGTGGCTATAGACAAAATTGGTTAAAACGCGTGAATAGAATGTAACGTTCCAGGATAGCGAAATAGATTCTCTGGTATATTCTCAGAGAAAGAAGCTCTGTGGGTCGATTATTCCGAAGTTGGTAGGAGACTGTAATAGGCCACTAGGTCTATTACTTTACAGGCAGATGATGATGATGATGATGATGATGATGATGATGATGATGATGATGATGATCGTTTCCGAAGAAGGTTGTGAAATACACATTGTCAAAATGGTGCTAAGTTTTCTAGAAAATGATTTCTCGTAGAGCATTATTTTCGTCCATAAACAGTTAGTCGAGGTGGCAGAACTAATGTGAAAGCAATATTCTAACTTTATGAAGAGCAATTTCATAAATATCCACCATCAAAGCATACAGTATTACCTACTCTTGATGAGTAAATTCAGGCTAACAGGCTCATATCAGTAACAACGCAAAGGAAGAAGCGGGAGGAGAAAAGATTACAGACAAGACAGAAATGGATATGGCGTTTTAAGAAATTGTAAATTTTCCAAAAATGAGTCAAAGAGAACATCAATTCAGTGAACGATCCATGAATCGGATGCGCTTTCTTACTGTATGCAGGCTATTCGCCGTCTGCAAGAATGTGATTTAAATCAAATACTCATAAAATTTGTATAATCAAGAGATATAAGTATATGATGATTATGATGATGACGATGATGGTGATGGTGACGATGACGATGACGATGATAACGATTATGATGATGATGATGATGATGATGATGATGATGATAATGAATTAGAATAAGACAATATTGTAGCATGTATCATCTTAGACAAAAAATGACCGAGTTCCATACGTGAGTCCCGTTAGAAAGACTTTGATTTCGTGAAAGCTTAGGTTTACATGTGTCCCGCGCCATGGCGTCGTGGTCTAAGGCATCCCGCCTAGGACTCGCGTTACGGAATGCGCGCTGGTTCGAGTCCTCATGGGGGAAAGAATCTTCTCATGAAATTTCGGCCAGTGTGATGCACTTGGGGAGCTACGATAGATAGTGAAATCCGGTTACGAAAGCCAGCTATAACGGCTGGGAGGATCATCGTACTAACCACACGATACCTCCATTCTGGTTGGATGATCGTCTACCACTGCTTCGGCATGTGGTCGTGAGGCCAACAGCCGGCTTGTTGGTTTGGGCCCTTCATGGGCTGTAGCGCCATGGATTGTTGATGTTGTTTACACGTAAACGAATTTCTTATGCAAGACTCTGCTCTGTTTTGTTTTTTGTTTTATTTCTGTCTGTTTATAGATCAAGTGTTATAAACAATCTATAACAAAGATTATTCTAGGTTCCTAAATAAACATCATTTTCCCATTCGTCCAAACCAGCCACTACCGAAGTGGAATTAGACAAATTTATGCTACAGGAGATAGGTCATTTTTGTGTCATATTGTACTTGAAATAACTTTAATGTAATTTCAAAGTAAATGCCAATGGTTTGCATTATCATATTTTGTCATCGTTTTTAAGTAATTCACGAAATGTCTCTGTTATCCCACTGTTCTCATAGCCGTTACTTTCTAATTAATTTTAGGCTATATGCCAACACAACACATTCGTAAGTCTTGAGCCGACATGACGCAAATTTGCGGCTTAGAATAATACTGAAAAGAAATATAAAGCAAGGGAAACACCCGGTCTTCACATAGAAAGATAACGAGAATCAAAATTGTGCCTATTGGGTTTCAAAGTCAGGAACGCTACCACTTGGGCCACAACGAGAAATCTGGTACATAATTAACACGATAAAAACGGTGTGACTAATGAAACGAAGCTTTCGGTAGAGTGAACTGATCTGATAAAGACAACAGTTAAATCCTCTTCGAGCTAGAATTTAGTCCCTCAATTTATTCAAGATGTCGTCACAGCCTGTCAGCAATGCTAATCTGGAGAACACCTGGCAGCGATTCTTTTACAGGCAATGGATTAGGGCCGGATTAACAAAATCCTTCGGGTGAAGAACAAGTAGATATAAAGGATTATTGAAATCTCAGGACACTTTTAAAATAGCTATGGATCTTAATGTTTAAAATTATCCAGTTTCATCTGTTGCTTCCTCAGACATCTCATTTTTTTCTTCAAATATTTCCTGGAGTATATAGTATTTTTTTAACTCTAAACAAAATACTGAATTTTCAATAAAATTTGGTCAAAATTTCACTCTCGGCTTACCTTAAGAAATGATTACTGTGAGAATGGTATTGTAACGACAGAATATCTTATTATTTGAGTACTTTGTTCTATCCTTCTTTCAATATACAGTAGACAGAAGAGTAAACAGCTGACATAACAAACTGAGAAAGCAACGAGCAAAGAACTCACATTATGAGATATGCTTTTGCTAAAATACTTATTTCACAGCACACGGTTCTTCAAATATATTAATTTTATGATCCATTTTGTATTAGAGTTTTTCTTGGTTTTAAGACTACTGTATCAAATACTAGGAAGAGGAAGTGTTGGCAGACCAAGAAAACGTTGAAACAAAAACCAGTTTTGAAAAGAAATAAAATTTTGTGGAACAGAAACAGATCAAGAGACGTAACCCATACAATTAATAAGGAATTTAGCTCTATAGGCTTCTAATTTCTATTCACTAAAGTCAGTACTAATATAAAATGATGAGTAACCATTTCCTCAGGATCAGGTAGAGTCCATATTCTCACCTGATATTTTGTTATGTTCTGATGAGAATTGACCTTAGAATTTATTTACTGTAATGAACATATGTAGGATGAACCATAAGTAATACCGTTAATTTGAAGTGATTATTCTTTGAGATATTTCAAACAAAAAATTTAAATAAAGTTTTGCTTCTTTTTGCTTCATTTTTCAGATAAACATATGAAATATTTGATAGCGTGTTTCGGGAAAGCCATTGACTTAATTTCCAACGTGCACGATCAGTGAGCGGGTGAAGAGTAGGGGACATAAGGAGATATCAGATAATATATTATATTAAGATACATTGGTCATATGCGGAGACAAAGAGGAAGGCTGAAAATAGGAAAGATTGGAAAAAGCTGGGTTTTCAGTGAGAAATCTGTCACTGGGCAGAACACTATGAATGACTGAATGCTTAATCAATTTAAGAGATCGGTGTATTACGATAACAAATTATTATTGAACGAATTTTAGTTTTGTGCTTTAAATTTGCAGACATTTCAGCTGAACAAATGTAACATTTTGAATTTCCTGTTCATAACGAAAAGTTAGATTTGTCCGGTTCGAATTTCTGCACATTTAAAGCATAAAACTAAACTTATTTTAATCATTTTTGTAATAACACACTGCTCTCTTAAATTCATTGAGCATTTTGGGAATTAAATAAAAGGCTTTCCCAAAACACGCTATGAAATGTTGCACACAGAAAACTTTTTATCTTGGAAAGGAAGTAGAAACGAGTAAAATTATATTAAGCAGTTTTGTTTAAAATATCTCAAAGAATAACTCACTGAAATTAATTATATTACTTATTTTTCACTCTACATAGTATGTAGACTTATTATTAATCTAATTGTAGTGATCATTAAAGTGCTACATACTTCTTTCCCAAGCCAAACTATGAGTGCAGTGGATCTTACCGTCGTATACTCTGGAGTGAAGTACGGTTTCTATTCCTTGAACGACAACACCAAGAACAGCCTTAAATATCTTTTAGGTAAGGACTAAAGATAAAAACTCATATATAGAGTCCCGCGCCGTGGCGTCGTGGTCTAAGGCATCCTTCCTAGGACTTGCGTTATGGAATGCGCGCTGGTTCGAGTCCTCATGGGGGAAGAAATTTTCTCATGAAATTTCGGCCATTGTATGGGACCGATGCCCACCCAGCATCGTGATGCACTTGGGGAGCTACGATAGGTAGCGAAATCCGGTTGCGAATGCCAGCTATAACAGCTGGGAGGATCATCGTGCTAATCACACGATACCTCCATTCTGGTTGGATGATCGTCCACCTCAGTTTCATATGGGCGTGAGGCCAGCAGCCGACTAGTCGGTCTAGGCCCTTCACGGGCTGTAGCGCCACGGATTACTTTTATATTTTAGTATGTATATATATATGTATATATGTGTATATATGTGTGCATATATGTATATATATATGCGTATATGTATATATATATATATATGTGTAAATATTTTTTTTTTCAGAGAAAGCGGAACTTTTTTTCCGAAAGATATTCCACTTCGCATTACTAAATATCTACCACATTGTGAAGTTTATGTTGTAGTGAGTAACGCATTCTGTGTGAGGGTATAGTCACATATTCCATATGCTCTCTACTTACAACTCAGTGAGTATTTAAATTATTTAACTGTTTGGTAAAAAAAGCGTCTGTTACGATTTGCTATATAAGTTCGAAATACTCTACCTTCGATGTGATCGGGTCACACTGGTAGTATTTAGCGTAGATCAGGAGGCCAGTCACACAGCTGATGGATACGATGAATATCACTTCGAAGACGAAAATATATAGCGACCTGAAAATGAGTGAAAGCAAGTATTAGTCACTTCAATTCTTTTCCAGCTGGTTTCATACTACTTCATTGCTGTTCAAGGCAAGGTTGCAGTTTTCCTTTAGCAAGCACTTTGCCTTGTCAAAATGTTGAACTTTTGTAATCTCAAATATTTTCAAAATTACCAAGTTAGATATATGTACATATGGCAGAACCACCTGATGTGATGCCAGCATACTATCACGTAGATAACAACTGATACTGTAGATGGGTTTTACCACGTCACAAAACTTCACACTCACCTGAAAAGTTCTAACAATAATATTAATTGTTACAATAATTATATAATTCATTCTAGAACTAAGGTAACCACCATTACTATTAGCCCACTACTACTATTACTTCTACTACTACTACTACTACTACTACTACTACTACTACTACTACTACTACTACTACTACAGCCACTAGCGGTCCCGGGTTCGATTCCCGGCCAGGACGAGCTGCCTGGTGAGGTTTTTTCGAGGTTTTTCCCTGACTACTATGGATGAATATCAGGTAACTTTATCAGGGATTGGAACCCCACTCGTCTTCGCCACTTCCTTTCCTCTCCCATCATCCTTTCCTCATCATCCCGTTTCTAATTTTTCAGATCACTCTACAGGCGGCCTCCCGGATCTACTGGATCTCTCGACCGGCCTCCGTGGAATGTAGTTAAGCGACGTTGGATGGCTTCTGCAACGAGCACCCGAGGCGGACCTACTCGGGGGAGAAGTTTCTCCTCGGACCGACAGGGGGGTTTTGGGGGAAGTTGCCGAAGCAGGAATGGTAAATGGATTTCTGTCGGCTGTAGGGACCGGTCGTTAAGAGAGTCATGTGGTTGGGTTGGTGCGCGTAGGGGTTCTGTGGCATGCAGAACATTCCATATCGAGGATTAGCGCAATAGATCTCAATAGGTGGCAATGCTGGGCCATCCGTGCATCCCTCAGTTGAATTACATTCTATTCCACTAAAGCCACCCTCACCATTATCACCACCACAATCACCACTACATTCTATCGAGAATAATTCGAAAAGAATTGTCAATGGAGCGGCTGTATGCAGTCTCATATAACGGTTCAATTAACTATGTCGCTTGGAACTGCGCATTGTTACCATTTATGTCAGCGATGGCCTTGTGGTAATGTGGCGTACAAATAGTGATTAAAATATGACAATTAATTCAATTGTTGTTATTATTATATAAATTTATAATGCATTCACAGAATTTCCTGGGCTCAAAATCTACTTTTTTATTTTTCCCACAATCTTCTCTATTTTCTCCTTGCCTTTCCTCTATTGGTGGACACTTTTCCCAATCCACATTTTATACAAAATTGTGTTTCCAATAACAATTTTCTCCAAAATTAATTTTCGCAAAGACATATTTCGCAAACGGCTTTTCCCCTAATTTATTTATCTCCCACATACAAAGTGGGTTAGGTTTATTAAGACAAATTGTAAAGGTAAAGGTATCCCCGTAACATGCCATGAAGGCACTTGGAGGGCATGGAGGTAGAGCACCATGCTTTCCATGACCTCGGGACTAGAATGAGGTGGTGTGGTCGGCACCACGCTCTGGCCGCCTTTTACCCCCGGGAAAGACCCGGTACTCAATTTTATAGTAGGCTGAGTGAACCTCGGGGCCGTTCTGAAAGTTTGGCAACGAGAAAAAAACCTATCGCCACCTGGGATCGAACCCCGGACCTTCCAGTCCGTAGCCAGCTGCTCTACCAACTGAGCTACAAAACAAATTGTAGCCTATTAATTTCAAGCATGTTAATACATGTGAGATTTTGGGCAACATAGTGACAGGCCACAATCAAATTTTATAAGAGACCAACTCTTAAGCTTTAAAATTGTTACAATATTAACAAATCTGAGCTTGAAATTGAAGTTTATGATACTATGACCTATCTCACATTGAAAAGTCTGTCACAAAATTTGTTACAGAGACTTACTGTGATTATTATAAATTATTGATAGAGAAGTTAAGTTCAAATGTGGCTTATCAATATGATGCCTCCAAAGCCTTCATATCATCATTGTCCTTGAATGCTTTGTATCTGAGTACAATGTTGCAAGTACGTCCTTCAGTAGTTCGCATAATATTTCCGGCATAAACTTTTGTTATGACTCTAGACGATATACAATTTTCCTTTTATAGTCGTGATATGTTTTTTCATTCTTCTTTCGATTGTTTAAAATAAAGATGCTCATCGACATGAAGTAACCGTCCTCTGCTAGGAGTATTAATTAATTCCGCTGTTATGTCACTGGAAAGGAACTACAACAAATTTGAAATCATGTCAATGAGAAGGAAGTGTAACAAATTTGCAATTCTGTTCATTAGAAAAAATTACAACAAATTTGGAATTATGTCAATGAGAAGAAACTACAATAAATTTATAATTATGTTAATGAGAAGATACTACAACAAATTTGGAGTTATCTCAATGAGAAGAAACTAAAACCAAATTTTAATTATGTCAATGAGAAGAAAATGCAACAAATATTTAATTATATCAGTGAGAAGAATCTATAAGAAATTTTTAATTATGTCAATGGGAAGAAATTACTACAAATATATTATGTCAATGCGAGTAGACTACAATAAATTTATAATTGTGTGAATAAGAAGAAACTACAGCAAATTTGGAATTATGTCAATGAGAAGAAACTACTACAAATTTGTAATTATGTCAATGAGAAGAAACTACTACAAATTTGTAATGATGTCAATAAGAAGAAACTACAATAAATTTGTGGTTATGTCAATAAGAAGAAAGTATAACGAATTTGGAATTATGTCGATGAGAAGAAACTACTACAAATTTGTAATTATGTCAATGAGAAGAAACTGCAATAAATTTGTAATTATGTCAATAATAAGAACCTACAACAAATTTGAAATTATGTCGATAAGAAGAAACTACTACAAATTTGTAATTATGTTAATGAGAAGAAACTAAAATAAATTTGTGGTTATGTCAATAAGAAGAAACTATAACAAATTTGGAATTATGTCGATTAAAAGAAACTACTACAAATTTGAAATTAATTCAATGGGAAGAAACTACAACAAATTTTCCGGTAACAAAAAACAGACACAAGTGTTACTACGAACACATAAATACACTACAAACAGTATCATGTTGGAGAAAAATATCTTATTGAAAATTATGTTTTGGGATTTGAGAAGGAGGGCAAATGGATTGTGGAAAATTAGAATGGAAAGGTATGAATTGGGAGTTGTGCATCTTTTGAAGAATAAAATTTAGAAAAAAAAAGGATTGGGAATATTGGATTTTGAAAGTGTCCTACAATTCTTTCTTCTAAACCTTTTACACACATTGCTTTCTTGACTTCCCTCATCCACGTATTTTAAGATCATCTTCTTCCATATGGAATCCATTCTAGTACTCGCTTTACAACCTTTCATTCCCATCCGTTTCATGTGTATTGTACACAATCCAAAATTGAATTTGTCATATACTTTTTTGTCTTAATCACCTAATTTCTTAGTTTTTCTCTATTGTAATGTGTGACAGAACGTCTCAAAATGTTCATTTCTACTGATAATTAATTTTACCGTATCTTTTATTAATTTTTAATGTTTCCGCTCCATATGTAAATATATTTTGAACTATAGATTTATCTGGTGGCTTTAAATGCAGGTTGGACGTCCTGTTACTGTGTAGATTGAAAGGGACATAATATAATACGTTAAAGTAAAAAGAAACCCTATTATGGGTTTTCCAATAAAGTGCATGGATAATTAGAAAATTATGCTGAAAGCATCTATCAGGTGAAATAAAGAAATATACTGAGAAGTATGAGTAATTTGGCAACAACGTGACGCCGGCTCACGTACGAAATCATGTAAGTTGTCATATATGTAAAGCTTTTTATGTTGTTCGCGATAGTGATGGGCGAAGTTGTTCTTTTCCCGGAACAGTTCCGACTGTTCCGGTTCCGAAAAAATACTATGTTCCAAATAACAGTTCCGAAATAACAGTCACCAGTGGTGATGAGTCGGAGTCGTTGAGTCGTTCAAACGAACGGTACAGTACCTTCCCTCTTCACCATGCTGCTCACACTGGAGCACGCATAGGCATGACATAGTTCACATTCTTATCTATAGATGGCACTGCAATGCACATTCGAATCGATTTTGGAAAATTGCTGTGCATGCGGACAGAACTCAAAAGCTTAATGTTAGTAATTACACAGCTGTTGACTATAAGGACAGAATACAACACTTTGTTTTCGTACATAAAGTTATAAAGACATGGTAGCCGACTAAAAAAAAAAAAATAACATAACATTTAAAACATATGGTATGTAATTTCTGTTCTCTCTATTACATAATAAAAAAAAAACAAATCATTAATTTTTATTTTTACTTTTCTTAATGCACAGTTATAATAATAATAATAATAATAATAATAATAATAATAATAATAATAATATATATTACAATTTCATAAATAAAAAAGATATATATTGGCAGTACTGAAACCTGGAAACCCCGCAGTGGGTTAGTAAAATGTTGGAATCGCATCTTTACCAAAGTGTAATTTAAACTTCGCATTAAACCTCGCTCTCCAAATCAGTACTTATATGGGTAGTTTCCAACAAATAATGCTACAACATTTTTGTCGTTCTTTGATAACAGAGAAGATAGCACAAAAACTTGTGCTTGTCAGACTTAACCTCAACAAACGACATACAGACATTGTAACTAAACCACTCATTACCATTTACGACTTTAACCTTTGTATAAAATCAGCTGATCAATGAATTAATAATAGTATGCGTACTTTATGACTTTGTAGAATGTTTATAAAACAGAATTAGTCAACTAATGGTGAAATAAACCATAAAGCGGGAATGAATATTACAGATTATTAAATACTTACTATAACATTACAGATGATTGGCCAGTCTTACAAATGTTGATATTAAAGTTCGCGCCACCGCAAGGATTTCAATTTCCATGCGCCCCCCTCCAACCACGTGAGAGTTTCAAGTACCAACTTCATCTAACGAAGTTCCAAGTATAACATAAAGAACAACGAGAACAGTGTAACTGCAGCTGTCGTTGGTTCATCGGAACAAGCTCCGACGTTCCGACTGTTATCTCGGAGTCGGAACATACCTTGTGCAACGCGGTACTGCGAGCCCGCAACAGCTGGGCAAGTGAGCAGCTCGGAGTCGGAACACTGTTATTTCGGAACAGGAGGTTCCGACCTACTGTTCATTTTTGCAACAGTTCCGAGGGAGTCGGAACATACCTTGTGCAACGCGGTACTGCGAGCCCGCAACAGCTGGGCAAGTGAGCAGCTCGGAGTCGGAACACTGTTATTTCGGAACAGGAGGTTCCGACCTACTGTTCATTTTTGCAACAGTTCCGAGACCGGAACAGTTCCAAAATAACTGTTGTGTTATTTTTTACCCATCTCTAGTTCGCGATTTATAATAACCTAAATTTCATTCATTGGCTTGTACTCAGTCGAGAGCTGTGATTAATTTCGAACTTTCGTCAATAGTATATTCGATAATATGTCGGTTGAAAACGGTACACTTTTCGTATTATTGTTTACAGATGTACTATATGCTGTGGCATTTGAAATTTTTCACAATTCTCACTACTTTATTATTATTATTATTATTATTATTATTATTATTATTATTATTATTATTATTATTATTATTATCGTTATTATTATTATTATTAACAGGAAATTAAGGGATATTTATAAAGATCCGGAAATAATAGCTTTAATAAAAAGTCGAAGACTACGTTGGCTGGACACGTTCTACGGCGTTGTGAAGACTCTCTTCTACGAAAAGCTTTCGACTATTTTCCAAGATGTACGAGACCTCTTGGTAGACCTCGTCTCCGTTGGCAGGACCAAGTATATGATAATATTTCTACAGTGGGAGGACGACAAGAAGATGCAGAGAACAGAGACGAATGGCGATATATCGTGAATGAGGCTAAAAACCTTTTAGGTTTTGAAATGCCCTAGATTATTATATATTATTATTATTATTATTATTATTACACTAACAGATATTTAATATTTTTGGATAGGCTGTATGGAGCAAACCGAAAGCGAATAGACAAACTTACAGTGGTTATAGAATATCACTATGTAAATAACCTCATATAGAAAACGGAAGGTGAGAAAACATTGCAGGTTAGCAGGGATTTTACATGCTTATTCGAAAAATATTTACGCCTTATCTTATTTCAAGAAATTAACACGAACATATAATTGGCAGTAAATTAAAGTGATACGCATAACGGTACATACAAAACAAAAAACAATCGCATGATGCGAAAATTACACTAATCTAACAAATAACAGTTTTTTACAGATTTGTTCGAAGTGTGATCTGCCTGCTTCGATACAGGCTCTCTAACACTTTTAAACTCATAAAGACTTTACTTTCAATATTTGGCCAGCAACTGTAGAAAACTATTTATTCCTGCCTTATTCACTCCCAGCTCTTCTGACTTTCTAAAAGACGTTCCCACGAACTGATGGAAGACGTACTTTTGAGATTTACAGTTGTAGAGAAATGTTTACAATTACAAGAGACTGGCTATTATTACTCGACCAAGGCGAGTGGAGCCGCGGGCGTAATGTGAACTATCGCGATGCGGTATTACGAACGCAGGAGCAGTAGCGCCACGGCTCCGGGCTGCAGGACTCCACTGGCCTCGGTCGAGTAATACTAACACTTACGAGGAACAGAAGAATGAAAGATCACTTCTACTGTTGAAAGTATGGAGTAATAAAGTACTAATGTACAAGGAAACTTTGTGGAACTCAGTTCTACTTATAACTATTAATTACAGCTCACTACACTAAACTTATAATGTATTAGACCATACTTTTGTGAAATAGGGCCCTGGTGTCAGGCTGACTCTATTTCACGCTATGTTACAGTGTTTGATAGGAAAAGGAAGTCCATGAAGACACTTCAGAGAAAGTTATTTTGAGTGCCGTGAGGAACATTGAAGGTAAGAGTGCAGTCAGACGTAGATATATTTTTTGTCCTACTACCAGGCATAGTTCGAAAACGATTTCAGTATAATGTATAGAAATTAAATGAAGGTAACAACTTAAACTCTATAAAGAAGGAATATTAATAACTTCAAATACCAGTGAACTTTTTGTATGATTCAAGGAAATAGTTGACAGTAATATGTAGTTTAATAGCAGTAAAAGTGATGATACTGTTAATGAGAATATCCGTGCATACAAAGGAAGAATAAATTTCCATTTGAACTGTGTGTTTGAGTACAATGGACGTTTTAGGTTAAGTGCACTTGAAGTATGACTTTTGACTATCATTAGACATAGATTAAAATATTGAACGAATCCACAAACTCATTATCAGCTAAGCATAACTACTAAATACACTTCATCGGTTGGATAATGGTAGTCAATATAATGGCATAACTGATGTGCATAGAATATCGAAGTTTTAAGTGTGTAAACGAATCATTCTGCGATAGCAGCTATAGGCCTAAATGACATACAATTTGTCTTTTTTTAGTCAATCGCTAAACGTACCGAATAGAATGTCTTTCCTTGCCTCTAGTTTTTTTAAAATAATCAATTTATTCTCTTTTAACGCTATTTTCACGAATTACCATTTTTTCGATACAATAACAAGCAAATTAACGCGCGTATTTGGGAAGGTCGATACCTTCATCATGTGCCGATTGAAAATGGCACTTACACACAGAAAATTACGACTGTCATATTAAAGTGAAAGAGTGCGTTTAAATATTGACCAAAATGCATTATGAAATATTTAAATTCTCATGATTCCTGATAAAATAATTCAGACAAAATATATTACAGGAATAATATAATAATAATGAACCATCTTTTGCTTTCTGAAATAAGAATTTATTACCACGGAGGTGGATATAATCTAATTTAAAGTACGACGTCACATGCATCGTTCCTCAGCCATACATTTTATGACGTCACTAATAACTTTTTACTAATACTATACAACTGTTGTACATTATTTTGTTGAACAGAAAGTTACAACTCCATACTACTGAAGAACTTTTACTAATAACCAGGGAAAGGATTTATATGTAAATACATATTTACTTATAAAGCTAATATAATTTATATTTTGCATTATCTTTATGTTTCACAATGTGTAGGGTTGAAAAATCCTACTTTTATTTTCCATATTTTTCCATATTTTAGAGTTTAGTACATATTTTCGTTAATTTCCATATATTTTCCATATTTCATATAAAACAGTCCATATTATATTAGGTTTAACAATAAAACAAAACAAAATTCCATTAACTTTTAAAAATACATTTCAACAATAGAGATTTAAACACATGTTCAGTAATCCCTTTAACATCAGAGTTATTTGAAAATTAGCAGTCCTATCAACAATGGGAAAGTAAGTTACAAAACTGTATTAATTTAATTTAAAATTTTTAACAGACTTCAGTTGTGCAGCTCAACAGTTAAATGCCAGTCAGAGTACACATAGGTTCAGTTTTGTAAATCATACTATAAGGACGGTAAATATGCCAAAAGTACGTCATTCAGTCAATTTAAAATCAAAACTAACAAGTTACATTTCAGAATTTAAAGAAGATGGTTTATCAACTGACAATAAAATATTATTTTGTAATTTGTGTCAGTGTGCAGTATCATCTACACAAAAGTTCCTGGTGCAACAACACATTACAACTAGTAAACATCAGGCCAACAAACAACTAAATTCCAAGCAGAGACAATTGTTTTTAACACAACCAACAACATCGAATGTAAGATCTGAGTTTAACATCGACCTGTGCCGTTCTCTCATCTCTGCTGATATTCCTCTCTACAAACTAAAGAATAAGGTCTTCAGGGAATTCCTTGAAAAATATACTCAACATACAATCCCGGATGAGTCAACACTTAGGAAGACGTATGCTCCATCCATCTACGATGAGACAATACAGAAGATAAGAGATGAAATTAAAGATAGTTCAATTTGGGTTTCCATTGATGAGACTCCCGACAAAGAAGGTAGACTTGTTGGTAATGTAGTTATCGGTTTGTTAAGTGAACAATATTCTGAACGAATTCTTTTACATTGTGATGTTCTAGAAAAGTGCAATAACAAAACTATAGTTAAACTGTTCAACGAAGCTATGGGTATCCTGTGGCCAAAGGGTATTATGTACGATAATGTGTTATTCTTTATTAGCGATGCTGCCCCTTATATGGTCAAAGCTGGACAAGCATTATCTGTTGTATATCCTAAATTGACTCATTTTACTTGTGTGGCGCATGCATTTCATCGTGTGGCAGAAGTGGTCAGAGACAATTTCCCTAAAGTAGATTTGTTGATTTCATCAGTGAAAAAAGTATTTCTCAAAGCTCCCAGTAGAGTTAACGTGTTGAAAGAAATGTACCCTGAAATTCCATTGCCACCAAAGCCAATTTTAACTAGATGGGGTACATGGCTAGAAGCAGTTGAATATTATGCCGAACATATAGACTCTATTAACAATGTTCTCCTTGCATTGGACTCTGAAGATGCAGTCTCAATTGATACTGCGAAAACAGTTACCTGTGACATAAGTGTGAAGAATGACTTAGCTCACATTCAGCATACATTTTCATGCATCATAAAAACGCTCAAAAGTCTCCAAAATAGGCACCTTTCACTATCTGAAAGTTTTGAAATTATAAATAGTACTGTGGAACAACTGAATCGTGGTAGAGGTAAAGTTGCAGATGCAGTAAGAGCTAAGGTGGACACTGTACTTTCAAAAAACCCTGGATATGAAGAACTACAAAAGGTTGTTGCTGTGATGAGTGGTGAATCAACAGTGAAGATTAACTTGGACTTATCCCCAGCAGACATTGTGAAATTGAATTATGTACCAGTTACTTCTTGTGACGTCGAACGCTCTTTTAGTCAGTATAAATCTATCCTCAGAGACAATAGAAGAAGATTCACTTTTCAGCACTTGAAAGAAATGTTTGTAACCTATTGTTATGGTAACAGACAATAAAAATTGTGTTTTGTTGAAACTACATTGGAAGATAAGGTACGTCCATTATATTTTTTGTTTAGTTTGATTAAAATGTACCAATATTTAACGTACATAGTCATTTTTTTATAATTTTAAGTCCATATTTAATTCCATATTTTGGTAAAAATCCATATTTAATTCCATATTTTGGTAAAAATAACTACATATATATTTACATATTTCATATATTTTTAGTCCATATAAATCCGTTCCCTGCTAATAACTAATAATGTATTAGACCATATTTTTTAGCAATATGGTCCATACTACACACGGGACCACACTGAAACCGAAAAAAAATAGGGGAATCTCGGCTAATTCCGCAGTACGGGTAATTCCGCACTAGTGCATATATGATTTTACTGCGGCATTACAATAGTGTGAACGTAAGTTTTGAGAGGCTATCAACAGGAGGCATGTTCTCTGCAGTGCTATAGAAAAAAATCAAGGATATTGGTCGACACCTCTGTCGGCAATACAGTGAAACATCAAATGTTGGCTGTTGTTCGTGTTTTGCTAGACAGCTGTGAAGAAATTGAGCATTGTTACATATAAATTGTTCCTTTTAAGTTACTTTCATAATATATTTCATACTCGTAATTATTTACGACTGCGGAATTAGCCAAGTCCTATTGCGGATTTATCCGCACTGTTGCGGAATTACCCGAGTTATTCTTTTTCAACTATAATATATGTACAACTAACAACTAAATATATTTGCATTTTAATAGGTCTCTTTATTTGGTTTGGTAATGAAAGGTTTCGTCCAGTCTACATATCTTGATAATATTTTTCAATAAACATTTTGATAAAAATATGATAGATTTACTTCTTAATATTGCGGAATTAGCCGAGTCTCCCCTATTTATGCATCAGATGAGTCAAACCCACAGCAATATCTCTTGCAAAAAACTAAAGCAATGCCACAGATTTTGCATGCACCATGATTAATATGTAGCAAGTGAAATAAATTAAGAGACTCACGTGCGAGCTTTGGAGTAGGTTGGAAGTGCCATGAACTTCTGTACCATAGCCTGGCTGATAGACAACCCTCCCATCCAGGCGAAAGTATTTCCAATCAGAACGTTCCAGAAGGTCATTCTTATAAACGGAGATACATTCATTCTGAAATTAAAAGTTGATAAATAAACATAATATTCCATAAAATTGTTTATTTTAAATAAGGACTCTACCTTGAAACGAGAGAGCCGCAGTCTGTATTAAATGTTAATTTTAAAATTGAACTCTGTTACACTTCATCCTCATCTATCGTGCTATGTAGAGGAATCCTTCAAGTAGATGTCTTCAATTAGAAAATGAACTTCTTCACGTAGTTAAACTAGTAGAGCCAGGGATAAGTTAGTCGACCACATGCGGAAATGCTAGCAACCTAAAGCACCACTGCAACCAACCAGCCAATCAGTGACATTAACTAGTCAAAGAATTACAAATGTACCTAATGAAACAATTACACCAATTGAATAATCAAACAGGTAGTAAATTACAAAAAATAACAAACGCAACTGTAGAACATAACCCAGTCATATCAATTAACCATCAGTCAAACAATAAACGTATTCATCAATCTCGTCACCCACATTAACAAACGAAACCAATTAAAGTAACCTATTAAACCTGTAAAACACACTTAAGAATCGACAATAATGAAATAACCAAGAACATCGACTAACAGAAATTTTTAAAAAATCTGAAACAACCATAGGCTACAGCGAAATAGTCCAAGTTAGCCACCAGGAAAGCAACCGAGTAAAGCCAAATCGAACAAAGTAACCGATTCAACAAGCTGAATTAATCAATCCTAGACCAAATTATCTCATCCAATCAATCATTTAACTAAGTCTCTCGACGAAAACAACCAGACGAACTGAATCTAGTCAACTAATCAGCTAATAAATTCATCTATAATATCAAATCAACTATCCAAATCAGCCGACTAGATCACCCGATCTATAATTGGACCAATCCAACCAGCTGAGACAACCCAGTGAACCAAATCAAGTCAATCTAGGAACACATTTTTTTAGTAAAGTTTACCAACGAAAATCAAATATATTAACTGAATTCAACCAAACTAACAGCCGAATCCAATGAGCTCTACGCATTAAATTTAATCAAGGCAACCCCTCAAACCTGTAAAATACACTCAATAATCGGCTAATAATAAAATAACCAAGAAAATCGACTAAAGGAAATTAAAAAATATAAAACAACAGCTGTGCAACGGACCAAGTCAATCACCAAAAATGCAACCGAGTGAAATCGAACAAAGTAACCGATCCAACAAGCTGAATTAATCAATCCTAGACCAAATTATCTCTCCAATAAATCATTTCAATTACGTCTCTCCACGAAAACAACCAGACGAACTGAATCTAGTCAACTAATCAGCTAAGAAATTTATCTATAATATCAAATCACATATCTAAATCAATCAGCCAGATCAGCTAACCTATAACTGGACCAATCCAACCAGATTCTGTTATGTTAAACAAAGTGAACCCAACCAAGTCAGTCTACGAATACATTTTATTTAGCCAATCTACCAACGAAAATCAAATGTAGTAACTGAATTCAACCAAACTAGCACAGCCGAATTCAATGAGGTCTACGCACTGAATTCAACCAAGGTTTCCTACCGAATCCTCTATCTCATGGTTGCCCAAACGTCTATAAAACCAGGAGATATTGCACGTCAAGCATGCTCTGCTAAGGTCAATAACTTTCCATATAAAATAGGAAAAACGACCTTATGGAATATGCGCTGCGGGTTGGTTACGCCAGGGGTACCTCATATGAGTTACAATTCGATGCTCTATCTCAACAAGCCACCTAACAAAACTTAGTCAGTGATACAAAATAGTACATAAACATATCTTTCTTATTAAAAAGTGTTTGTATGTGCAATATGTAATACATGTGATAACATTTTTTAATTTACATAGATTCAATAAAATGTTATACTGTCTTCCTCTTTTCACAGGTAGGTGAACTGGAGAAAACGTTTAATACTGTCGAGCTATATTGAAGATACAGAGGTCGTGATTAATATGGATATAAGATGCAATTCTCTTATTAACATTAGTAAGTACAGAATAAATTATAGCTCTTCCTTTATTTAGTATGTATGATTT
Source organism: Periplaneta americana (assembly GCF_040183065.1). Lineage (NCBI taxonomy): Eukaryota > Metazoa > Arthropoda > Insecta > Blattodea > Blattidae > Periplaneta > Periplaneta americana. The sequence continues at coordinate 85,930,208 of NC_091129.1, read as the reverse complement.
AGATGGGGTAATGAAATATAATTTAATTTCAGCCAACATGTATTTCAAACACATTTGGATAAAGAGTAATTCAGTAATAATACATTTGCATCATATACATGACTTACTCGAAGACTCGAATCCGTCCTCCGAGTTGACTCCTCTCCCACACAACTCCAATGCCACCCACGTGGATGACCCCGAGAATGATGACAGCTATACTGGATACAGTCATGACTATACCTTGCAGTACGTCCGTCCACACTACAGCCTTGATCCCACCCTGTATCAGAAGCAGAATATTAACATAAGAAAAATCATTATGACTATAATTTATATTATTAGTAATAGTTTTTAATATTTTTTGTTACTAAAATAATACCATCATGAGCGCTGCTCATTCGGTCCTCAAATTTTGGTAATATTATTGTATCCTCTTTTTATTTTATTTCTATTCCTATTGTTGTAATTATATTCTGTATTCTGATGCATTATTCTGTATTATATGTCCTGTTCTGTAGTATTATATAAATTTATATATAAATTATGATAAATAAATAGGCCTAAATAAATAAATTACATACATACATACATACATACATACATACATACATACATACATACATACATCAGTAAATAGATACATAATAAATAAGTAAATGGGTGGGTAGGTGGATAGGTGGATGGATGGATGGATGGATGGATGGATGGGTGGATGGATGGATGGATGGATGGATGGATGGATGGACACCCGCAAAACCCATCCCTACTTACATGATAAATCCTTATTTTTGTGGATATGAACTTACTAAATTTAGCATTATAAAGAGCTTTCTCCATTTTATACACCATTTTTTGACTTCCAAACCATACTATCAGCAACACAGGATTCAATCGCTGTACTCACCATCATGGTATAGAATATACACAGCACCGAAATGACTGGGGTGATGATGTGCACGTTGATACCGCTAACTGCAAAAAAATGTACAACAATTGTTTAATGTTTTCTATAAGGCTTAAATATAAACTTAAATCTCAAAATAATGAAATCTTGCCGGTTACTGGAATGTTTCTGTTCTCCTGCAGTAATATGCGTTCCCAGTACAATATGGGATTTATTTTGAAAGCAGAATTATATTGTGCGAACATATCATAATTGAGGCACTCAGAAGCAAAGTAACATAAGTGACATTTTTTTAAAAAGTGAGATAAGTATATATTCTAAATCTTTAACGTCACTTCTGTTTAGAGAAAAAGTAATGTGAGTGCAGTTCCAGTCAGTGCTGCTCCATGTTGGCCTTACACTTGTATTACAATGCATACAGAGTTTTGACTGAGACGCAAACTAATACAAGTGCGTTGTTTACATATAGTTGCTGCGTTTCTTCTGTGTATGACTAATTCATTTGCCATAATGGAGAGAGGTAATAGATTACATGTTCGAAACATCTTCGTGGAAGGCCTGCACACATTGAGCTGGACCAACTATACAGTGATCCAATAAGGATGACTTTTGCTAAGTGGAGCAACTTGCAATAGCTAATGCAATTCATCCCACTCTTTCCTTGATGACCTGAAGCATTAGGATGGGCCTATAATAAGAACTGTAGGACGTGGAAAAGTGTGTTGAAGAGGAAGTTGAAGGAATATTCGCGGTAGGAACACTACAGATGCACTTCATGACAGAAACATAGATGTTTCAGCTGAGAGAGATGTGACTTCATTAGATGAGGCTAGTGACGTAATGAACAGCGACTAAGGCTGAATTTCATTTAAAATTTGAAATTTTCTTAGCCCTCTTCTTTCGGAGTACCAAACACCACATCAACTCTTACCCTAGAAATTGAATATAATATTCAACAATCAGACACCATGTATTAAAAAAGGATCTAAAAATACATTTAAAATTGCAAGCCTTATCCAGATCTCAGATGTTCTTCAAACTATCGGATAATATCCTATGTATTTTCTACAAAATAAACAAAGAAGAAATACCAGTCTATATCATAGACACACTCATTGCTAAAACTCCAGTTGTAAATGAAATTCCTCCATGAAAATGGATAATTCCAGAACATAGCCTACAAATTCCACGAAATCATTTCAAAAATGATCCTCCATACATTCTTAAGTTAGATGCTATGGAACTACTCTGCAGCACATATAAGGATTATCTTCAAATTTATACAGATGAATCTCTAACCCCCTGGTGATGGAACATCAGGAGCAAGGTATTATATTCCAAAATATCAAGAAAATTACTTCATACCATGTTCAGCCTCCTCCAGTCTTGACACTAAATTTCTACCTATTGATGCTGCTCTTTAGTGTGTTATTCAAATTTCTGAAAGATCTATTTGAATATTTATCGACTCCAAGGGGGCTATATTTAATACAATCAAATATGTACCACACCTATACGCACATAGAATTATTCCAGTTCAGAAACAACTAAGTGAACTAAAAAAAAACTCCAAAAGAAAATAAAATTTCAATGGAAACCTGGTCATTGTGGTATACATGGAAACGAGAAAGTCGATAACGTTGCGAAACAGGCAACATATTCGCAACTAAGACCTCTTCATGTAATATCTCTATCCAATGCCTTTACTTCAGTAAAGTTTCATTTTATAAACTTATGGATCAACAATTGGCTCTCTTCTGACAAAGGAAAAATTTTACAGTCCGTTAAAAAGAAACCGAATGACCTGGAAATTTACAAAAACTTGCCCAGACATGTTCAAGCATTTTTAACAAGAGTCAGAACAGATTACATTGTCACATAATTGTACCTACACCGATTTCACCTTTCTGATACTCCTACTGGTATGTGGTGTAATAATCATGATGAAGATATGGAACACATTCTTCTATACTGTCCATCCATAAACCACGAAAGAAGTAAATTAAAATCATCAGTACCAGTTTGCAGAAGACACAGCCCTGCAGTATATATTGACTACACCCCAACTCTGGCTACTAGCAACATGCGTCTATAATGAACACCCCTAATTTACTATGAAAAAGAAGAACTGAAAATACTACAGTGGACTATAGTTGACTTTATGTTGTCTGCAAACAACTGGATACATTAAGAAGATCGATTGATTGATTGATTCTTTCGGTTATACAGACACATTTTTTGTTATAATATGATAATAAGAAAGCTCAATTGCTGTTAAGACAGAAATGTTTCACTGTTGTAAGCATTGTCCTTGTTCTTGTTTTAAATAATATAAAAATACTGAAAACCCTTGCACTTATATTACTTTTCACAAAAATCTTTTGGTGGCAAAATAATACAAGTGACTTTAGGACCCTATTTTACCTAAACTGTTTTAAAATAGATAATTTCTATTTAGAAGTTAAAAATATAGGTACCAACATATACAACTGTAAATTTACAGCAACATAGTCCTGTAACAGATTTTTTAATTTCCGTTTCAACTTCAAAGTCACTTATCTCAAAACTTACTAACTTTCACTTGTATCACTTTGCTTCTAAGTGCCTCAATTATTAGAGACATTTCATTAAAAAATCTATGGAATAGTTTTCTTCTATGAATGTTCGTCTACAGTGGTTGCGATCTTGGTCCTGTGTTCGAGGTTAGAAGTTTAAATCTAGATTGTCAGCAATGCATTTTAAAGTTTAACTAAAATTCTTGTTGGGAATGAATATTAAGGTGGGTGTTTTGACTGGAAATTAAATATTATTTTCTTATGTTTTTAAATATCTAAATATTAAAAGCTGATTTACAAAGAGATATCTATCTATTAATGAAATAATAGTACAGTCTATTAAAAAGAAATAATTAAGTAAAAATTACCATGGTATACATCCAATAATTCCGCGAATGGTTCCAAGCATCAAACACTATTGAACAGGTAGGGCTACAGCGTTTTAAATATCCGAGTTATGGAAAGATACATTTTAATTACCTAGAATATATGCGAAAGTTGCACAAATTTCAAAGCAGTTGTAAAACCTTATTTTTTAATATACTTAGATGGAATGGGATCCTGGATTTTACAAAATATACTACTTTGTGGCATTGTCATGTACGGATGTGAATGCCCAAAAATTAATAGAACAGATAAAATTGCATAACACCGCAAATAGGGGAGAGTCGGGTAGTATCGGACATCGGGTAATATCGGACAGTGCGTTTCTTTCGTCTACCACCATATGGTAGTGCCTGAATGACATGGTTACGTTTCTCAATGCGACATCACAGAAACGTAACCATGTCAATCAGGTACTATCATCGTGTAGTAGATGAAAGAAACTCACTGTCCGATGTTACCCGATGTCCCATACTACCCGACTCTCTCCCAAGCGATTTCTGACACACATTTCTAATAAAGCCCTCAAGTATAAATTATTCAGCAATTTAGATACCACAAAAATTAAACATATTCAACTAATCAGTGATTTTAAGAACATGATTTAAAATAGTGCCAATATATTTTACTTTCTTTAGAAAGTTATTTAGCGTCCTTTCTCAACTACTTGTTTAGTGTCGTTGAAATTGGTAATAACGAGATGGTACTGTCCTTCTGATAAGTTGCGTCGCAACACTGTTTCCCCCACCTGTTTCTGCTTATCCCTCTGTAAAGGCTAGTGCAGGGATGCAGAACTCGGGAAGAGAGGGTTGGAAGCATGGGGAAAAAATTTGTTCTCCCGTCCACTAGGCCGGAGCGTTCAGTGACGTATCAGTTTGGCAAGTACGCTGAATACATATCTCTTCTCCTCCTACCATATCCAATGACGCGAGGGTTAAAGGAAGGGATGAGTTACGGCTTGTGACGTCTGCCGCAATTATAGCACAACTTTACATTCCTGCGCTGAGTGGTTAGACTTTTACGTTTTTTCCTGAAATTATTTGCGGCACGGAATTGGAAGCCTGCGTAATATTATACAACTGTTTACAATGATTTAAAAAAGCACCCCGTTAAGTAAGTCTCACGTGATTTTCCCCGTTTCGTCGACCCTGCGACATAACCACTCATACGGACATTACTTAGTAGTATGAGACGGAGGTTCTGCCGTAGATTACCTAACCTTCGCCTCATGATTGGAGAAAACCTTGCAAAATACCAACCAGGTAATCAGCTCAAGCAGGAATCGAACCTATTCCCGAGCGCAACTCCGATCACTTGGCAAATCTGCCTGCTGCCTGAGCTATATCGGTGACTGCATCATACTCATGATTGTGAACCAAGGAATAGAGTAATGCACTCCAAACCGAGAAATTCATTATTTTGGTATCCCGTTAAAATGAGAGGATATCAATGAAATTGAAAAGATCAGATGGCCTATAGTATGAATGAAGTATATTCAATTTATTTACTAATTTATTATTTATTTGTTTATTGATTTGTTTATATATATATATATATATATTTATATTATGTTTTATTTATTTATTTATTTTCCCATCTCCATAAGGTGTCCAAACCAGCTCAGTTATTTTTTTATCTATACGAGCAATTATTATTGCAGTCTCTTCAGCACTCCTTCGTCTCCTTATCTCTTCATTCTTTAATCTTAGTAGTCCTGACACTCTTTCACTTCTTCTGCCATAACGCCTTTCCAGTGCCAAGAGTCTTCTTTGCTATCAACATTCAGTGTCCATTCTTCTTCACTGTTTTAGCATAGGACAGTCTCGATTACTGCTTTGTCTACATGGATTTTCGTTCTTATAGAAATATTTTCATCCTACGGAATCGAGTTGAGATATCAGAAAAATTTCCATGTCTGTCCTATACGCGATTTTATATCTGTATCTCCAATTCCAACTTTAGTGATTATTTAAACTGGTTTGCTAGTTTGATAGGTTCTACTTTAGTAATAAATAGCTCAGGTTTTCCGTCTGAATTAATACCAAAATTCTCTACTTTGGCAGTGTTTATAAAGTTTCTGGCTCTTCGTTCTAGAACCATTTCCAAACATAAATTAAATAGTAATGGAGAAAAATTGCAGCCTTAACAAGTTCCTTAATTATACCGAATGGTCTTCAAAGGTATTTTCCTTGTTTAATCAGAGAATGGATATTTCTGTAAAATTCTTGAATTTTATATTTAGACTTCTGCCTATTAACTACTTATGAATGATTTATTTCTGATCGATTTATTCCAGTTATGAATTTATTTATTATTGATCGATCGACCGATTAGATGGTTGATTGACTGACTGATTGATAGATAGATAGATTGATTGGAGTTATTATCATGGATTGTTTCGAGAAGGAAATAAAACTGGGTGTCCCGTCCTGTAGATTCATTTCGTGTACAATAATACTGTATACGAATGACTGTGCTCTACAAAAAAATTCATTGCCTCTGGTCTTTCTTTCCTGCGTCCCGGTCAGATATTACAGAGATTAGAGAGGTTATCCGTTGCCCTAATAAAGATACTGTTAACAGAGATATGCAGAATGCGTCAAAATTGGTATCACTTACCCTGACTAAAGGCCAAGGCAGGCACATACACAACAATGGGTATGTAGAGCAGCAGACCGATGGTCCACAAAACAGATGCCATCACCCTTACACTGCGACTGAAACGTAGCTGGAGATACTGCAAGTCGCAAACAAAAGTACATTACAGTACAGAATTGGACTGAATGTGAATTTAAATTTAAAAATATATATAGAAATATTGATGGGGCTATTAAATCTGTTGTGGAGGTAAATACATATGAAGAGTCCACTGCAAGAATGATGGATGTCATTTGGAATACTTTTTTCAGGAGAAGCAATTGAAAGTTTGAAATGCTTAGCGCTCAAAGCTTAACTGCGATTTTCCGATCATTACTGGACAATGACTATCAGTGTTAATATCATGTAACTCTCTATGTACATTCTATATTTATTTATTTATTATTTTGCTAATAATTGTAACATAAATTATAAAATATACAGAGAAACTTTAGCTCGCCCCTGAAAGAGTTGAACTCGTGCTCAGGGACGGATTCCTGAATTGAAATTAATAATCTATACTAATAATAAGTCTGTAGCCGAAATTTTTCTGGTAATTTTCGATTTTCCAAAAATAATTGGTCCTAACATATATAATTAACCACCCTGAAACCGAAAATCGCATTTTTGAAATTTTTGTTTGTATGTCTGTCTGTATGTTTCTTACCTTTTCACACGATAATGGCTGAACCGATTTATATGAAAATTGGAATATAAATTAAGTTCGTTGTAACTTAGATTTTAGGATATATGGCATTTAAAATACTTTATTTAAAAGGGGGGGTTATAAGGGGACCTGAATTAATTAAATCGAAATATGTCGCTTATTATTGATTTTTGTAAAAAATGTTACATAACAAAAGTTTCTTTAAAAATTATTTGCGATAAGTTTTATTCTTTACAAAATTTTGATGGGACTCATATTTAATGAGATAAAATAAGTTTTAAAATTAAAATAACGCCATCTAAGAGGTGCAATGAATTAAGAACAAATGACTTCGTCTATAAGGGGCCTTGGACAACAACAATCGAAACAGGGGCCTTGGACATCAACAATCGAAAGCTATTAAACATAGCCTACAGAGAATGTTTCTGTATTTGTATGAAGTAATATCAGAAGCTAAATTAACCGATTGGTATAATTAATTATTATTTCACCATTGGAAAGTGTAGTTTCTCTAGATGGACATAATGCTATAATGTTATTACAGTAACGTCTGAGTAAATCGAGGACAGGTAAGATTAAAATAGCTTCTTACGCACAGAAAATTTGATAGGCTATTTTGTACATTCGTTTTCTGTCTTTCCTAAAACAATATTTATGTACACTTATTTTAATCTCAGAGAATTAACGAACAACGAGAGTGTATTGATTTAGAATGCAGTAATAGTACGTTAGCTTAGCAATCCATTATTTTATCATTCAAATTTTAACTATGCTCAATTGAATCGTGTTCAAATACATAAAATATATATGCAATAAATGCAATGCAAAAAAAAAAAAAATTGGGTATTGAGCGAAGCAGATTACCTTGCGCTGTTGTAAAAGTTGTTCCCTTGATCAAACGTGTTATTTTAATTATGTAATTACTTTATATTTATTTCTAACAGGTGCAGCGGAGCGCACGGGTATGGCTAGTTATACAATACAATTATAATTAATAATCATACAATACAATTTGCAATTATAGTATATAAATTTATATTTACAATTTTTCAGTTTTTATAAAATCCATACATAACTTTTTAAATTTAATACTAGAACTATTAGAATTGACAAGATTAGGATATTTAAATATAAATTTGTTATGTATTCTTGGGCCTAAATTACTACTATGATTAAATACTGTAACAGTGTTGGATTTTGGTTCAAACAATCTTAAAGAATTCATGCCTTTTGTTTCATAACTATGAGAATACAATTCAAAATTATTTCGATTTTTATGTATGAATTTTATTAACCCATTATATCCCAGAGATATTTTTTTTTCGATTTTATTTGTGAAAACTCTCAGAGATTATCATTATATGCCAAATAAGAATATAAAATATAAAATAATTCGAAATAGTGTTATTTAGGCCCTTTTATTCTATGTTTGATATATCAAACGCTGGGCGTTGGTGTATAGCAATGTTATTTGGAAGGTTCTATACAGAATTATGTGGGATGTGACATGGTAAATGACTGTTTTGGGATATGGGGATGTTTGGAATGGTTTCAAGCATATGTAAAGTACACTGGGATAAGTGGAACCCATAGTTTTCTATGAGCAAAGTGGAACCTAACGAATGACAGTGCCAGAGAATCAAATATGAAAATGAAATTTAGTGGATATAAATTCCAATTTTCTTTTTGAGTTCATTATTACCTAATAGTTTCACCAGGCTTTAATAGTTTTAACGTAACAGCTATAGGTTCCACTTTTAACAAGTTTCCACTTACCCCATTGTACCTTATGTAAAACAATTTACACTGAATTTTGCAAGAAACTAAATTATTATTTTCATAAATCATAATGGAATAAATTGTAACATAAATAGTAAGAAATTGTGAACACTTATTTCAAATTATCCATAAATACAAAAGTAATCCACATTATACACTGCTAGCCTACTTGGTGTGGAATTTTAGAAAGCAGTCCTTTGGGTGCAAGGCAACTTTACATTTGATGCAATTGTATTTTGCACTTTTCTTGCATAATCCACAGCGCCTTTGATTGTCCTGAAATTGCACCAAATGGTTTTTTTCATCATACCGCAATTCAGTTGGTATCAGTGGTGGTTTCTCTGGCAAAACAGACATCCTTGGGGAGCTCAACTTTGGAGTTGAAAGTGTTACCAATGTTATCCTCCTTATGAATTCCATCAAAGGATACCCTGGAACATTTTTCATGTACAGTAACCACATGTTTACTACCGCCCCATTCAAACAGAATCTGAAAAATAGCCACCATCATTTTTCTGACCTGATTCGAATTCGATACAATCCTCGGTGTTGATCGAACAAATCAACACCCCCATAGACTTGTTGTAGTGTTTGATGATTATCGGTTGAGTAACAGCAACATGTTTCTTTTCACTTGCATTCCATCGTTGGAAAGTTCCGTAAGGAAGTGTCACATTTTCATCTTGAACATTAGTGCCCATAGTCACTTGTTTGTTATCTTGCCATTTGATGAACATTACTTTCTTGTCTTTTGATTTAAGGATGTGAGTTGCACCTCTTGACTGTTTTCCTAGGTTCTTTTAACGGTCCATTCCCAGTCCTATCAGCTCGAATTGTTCCTGTCACGTTTAAGTTATGTTGTAACATTGTGTTGAGGAGTTGTAAAGAATTTAAATAATTATCAATGAAGACAAAACTGTTAACAGGAATAAATCCAATACAAATACTTTGAACAACTGACGACCCAAATGATTCACCTTGAATCCTATCTTTTTCCCCTGTATAAGGACAAAATTTAAGAAGATACCCTTCAGGTGTGGCTAAACACCAGAACTTGAAGCCGAACCATATTGGTTTGCCGCGAATGAATTGCTTCATTGAGTGACGGCCATAATACGGCTCCATAGCTTCATCCAGTGAATACTTGGAGCCAAGAGGTTGAGCAAATTCTTGAAATTTGTTGTTCACATAGTCAATGAGGGGCCTTACTTTGAATACCCTATCTGTTTTATCTATTTCAGAATTGTCACTGAAGTGGAGAAATCCATGAATTATGTCAAATCGATTTCTTGTCATTGTATTTGAAATCAGTAAGTTGTGTGAATCATCTCGTGTTTCCCAGAATAACCGCCGGTGTGGTACCTTCACATAACCGGAAACTAAAAGAATTGCAAAATATGTGTATAGTTCTTCAACGGACAAATGTATAATGCATCCTTTCTGGGCTGCATATAATACAGTCTGCCGACATATCATTTCCATAATTTTTAAGTCCAATACCATTTTGAGCTCATCGGAAGACTTATCAAAATTCAAATAAAAAATGTGATCATTAGGGGAGGATGGTAGAGAAATTAAATTAGTTTTATGAAGATTTCTTTCAATCCACTCAGTTGTATATTTAGCTTTCTTGGGTAAAGAATTGTTTACTTTCTTCGGTATAGACTTTTTTACATTTTCAGAATTTGAAGAAGGATAAACATTCAGATGAGATGAAGTAGTAGAGTTCGATGGTAATGCTCTATGAGACGCGACTTGTTAAATTTTCTGATCCTATCTTAACCCTAAATTCATTCACGTTTGATTCAAAATTTATATCCTCTCTCTGTTTGAAATGGTCTCTCTGTCTAACTATCCTCATCTCACCTTCTTGAAGTAAAATTGCTCTGCCCAGATCCATAAAAGTAGTTTTTTCATCGTCATCGCTGCCACCATCATCCCGATCACTGTCGCTGCCATTAGCAAGAGGGTTAAGTACTACCTCTATTTCGTCAGCAGCATGTATACTTGCACATATTTCAGGCTCATCTGCATCTAACACCTCATCTAGCCATTTTATCAATTGTTCTGTATCTTTCCTGTAAGATGGATAAAAGTTCACATAAACGCCCAGCGTTTGATATATCAAACATCAAAATTTACGTAGTCCTCCAGTCCATATTATTCAAATTATTATGAAAAACTATAATAGTACTGAAAGGATACACATTTACCAACACATTAAAATAATTAATTAAAATCGAGCATTCACAACCAACTATTCATAAAATAAAAATCCGACTTACGTGTTATCCGTCTTCCAAGCAGACTAGTACTGGAATTTAAACACTCGCAACAACTGCCAAATTAAAATATTTAAGTTTTCCATTGTTACCAATATAGAGGTTGATGATTTATAAGCCAATTGGTGTACCAACAATCACAATAATAACAGAACTTCAAATATACAACAATCAAACATCATAAGCTGCATCGTGTTTGATATATCAAACGGTGGGATATAATGGGTTAATACAATATATGTCTTAAGCTATACATTGACAGTCTTGGTTCATTTTCGACAAGAAAGTGGCATCCATCATTCTTGCAGTGGACTCTTCATATGTATTCTACTGCCTTAATTCAGAGACCGAACTAAATTATGGAGGAAATAAATAGGAGAATGAAATAGGAAAACAATTATTTATAACAGAAAATATGTGAGAAAATTAATAGAAATATGAAAATATATGTGAGAATGATTGATTTGATTGATTGATTGAATGAATTAATGATGAATAAATGAATGAATGAATACGAATATAAAAACAAATGAGAAAGATTAATGCAATTGTGAGGAAATATGTGACAATGAATGAATGAATGAATACGAATATAAGGAAAACTGTGAGAAAGAATGAATTTAAATACTGTATGAGAAAATATGTGAAAACATGAGTGAATATAAATATGAAGAAAGATGTGACAATGAGTGAATGAATACGAATATAAGGAAAGTTTTGAGAAAGAGAATACAAATATGAGAAGAGGTGTGACCATGAATCACTGAATGATTAAGAATATAAGGAAAGCTATGAGAATGAATTGATACGAATATGAGAAGAGGTGTGACAATGAATGAATGAATGAATGAATACGAATATAATAAAATATATAGGAATGAATGAATACAAGTACCAGAAAAGATGTAAGAATAAATAAATAAAAATATGAGAAAAGATGTGAGAATTAATTAATAAGAATATGAGAAAATATGTGAATTAATATTAAAGATTGAATACTAATGTAAGGAAAGGTGTGAGAATAAATGAATATAAACATAAAAAAGATGTGAATGAATGAACACAAATATGAGGAAAGATGTGAAAATGAACGAATAGAAATATGAGAATAGATGTGACGATGAATGAATGAATCAATGAATACGAATATAAGGAAAGGTATGAGAATAAATTAATAAAATATGAGAAAAGATTTGAGAATGAATAAATACAAATGTGAGGAAAGATGTGAAAATGAACGAATAGAAATATGAGAATAGATGTGACGTTGAATGAGTGAATACGATATGAGGAAAGCTGTGAAAAAGAATGAATACAGAAATGACATATAAAAATAGGAATTAATTAATATAGACATGAGGAAAGATGTGAGAATTAATTAATACGAATATGAACGAAGAAGACGAGGAATAGGACTAGGATTATATTATCAAAGAGACAATAAGAGGAAAGTAAAACGTGAAACCAAAAATAGGACGTATAAAATAAATGCATAAAAAACCTGCCATGCAAAGAATGAAATAACTAAGACAAGACGTAAAACAGCAAATGAAAAGAAATTGTTATTAAATTAACAATAAAACAGAGAAATTAATTTAAAAAGGCGATATAAAACATAGCGAAAAGAAGGAACAGAGGCTAAACAAGACAAAATTATAATGAAAATAAGTTGACTGATAAGAATAAGAATAAGAATATAGAAACAAAATATAAGTAAATCCTTTCAAATTCCCTTTTATGAGGTTCAGAAGATTGCAATAGAAATTCTGTACGCCTCTCTTCAAATTCTACACTATCATCTATATGTCAACACGTAAAATTTTGTTTTAATGTACAAATCGAATCATTATTTTGCTCGTTTCATTTCTCTTAATCTTTTATGTTTGTTAATTCCGGATTCCAGTGGTCACCCTCACTTGTGGACGGATGATTTGAAATAAATCTTAGTAGAATGAAACTAGAAAGTGACACAAGAAGACGATGAATGGAAGATAGCAGAAAAGAAAACCCAATAACATAATAAATCTTTATTTCAAATAAAAGTACAAATTAGCGATGAGTTGAAACAGCACTAACGATTTTATAACTTGGTTTATTATGAATAGATAAATAAAATAAACTGTTCAATATATCTTCAGAGCGATGGTTTTCAGAGAATTCAATTACGATTACGATAGTCAAGTATGTGTACAATTTTCCTTTGCCAATATTCAAAGTACAAACAGCTTAATAGCGTCATTTGAATTACGATTTTAATTCGTAAGCGAACAAAAGATAAATGTAATGTATCTAAATATCCATTTTATTTTCAAATTTAAAGTTTTGTACCTATCTGTATAAGAATAACTCTAGAAATTGTTGCTACATAAATGCCGGAATGTTATTTGAATTAAATATGTAACGGATTAACTATGTGCATCCACTTGCGGGGTTAGGTACGCTTACAGCAGGAAAATTTTGGAAATATTCAATATTTTTTCTTCCATTACTATATCATATACAGTAACGAAAATTAGCATGTGAAAAACGCTGTCCTTCTGCTATATGAAAAAATATTTTTACGATTTAAAAAAATTATTTATATATATATTTTTTAAATTCAATTCACTGTGCAGTGTTGAAGCGATTCCCACATAACTCAAAAACTATCCAACATTCTGTAATGAAATTTTTTGTGAGTATTTATATGCATGTCATATCTACACTATGATGCAAGATCACTTCTCTATCTGTGACAGATTGTCTGATAAAAATAAATTCATTTCGAAAAATGATTAAATATCAGTAATTTCTTCTAACACAAAATAAAAAAAGATATTATTTATTAAGAAATGTAGTTGAAAGAGCATGATATTGTAAACATGAGTTTCAGCAATAAAATAAAAGAGAGAGTATATGAAAAAGTTAAGAAGTTTATGAATATATAAAATATATTTTTAATTTTCATTTCCTTATCGATTCATTGCTTCTGACCTCCTCATACCACTTTATCTCTTTCTCTCCTTTGTTCCTCACATTCCTCTTTTCCTTATTCTTGTTTATGTTTATTACATCCTTCCTCTTTAATTTACTATATATATTCCTTCCTTCTTTTTCTTCGATCGCAACTTAGTGCTGCCAAATCCGCTCCATTCTATTGCCGACGTCATGTAAGCAAGGGGTTCCACTATGCGTCCTTACCCACCCACTTTTTCAACATATACATGTTTCCTTTTCAATTCTCTGTAGTCTCTATTTTTTATATTCTTAGTATTTTTATCGTAGCTAGATATACGTATATCCCGCATGTCCTTAAATTTGACGTCACCATTCAAACTCACATGCTTTGTAAATTGCGAACTCTCGCCTTAGTTACAGTATGATACTCGTGGATAATTTACATCACTCCTTTATGCCCCTCAGTGATAGTTTATTGCATAATTTTGATAAGAGAAATGTGAAATGTACAAGTGTTTGCACGCATTGTGTATGATAAGATATTTCAAGCGTCGGAAACAATAGAACTGATAAAATAGACTAGGTACTATTTATTTTTAAGTTACCTTGTTAAATCCTTTGCTCATATTCGATAATATTTTTAAATTTTGAAGGCTGTAATATAATTCCACAGCCAGAAATATTGCCAACTGTATAAAATTTAGAGTGATACCGGTAATCTGATACTGCTAATTTGTAAATAATGGTATTGGTAATGCATTGGAGAGGTGGTAATGTTAATGACACCGTGACAGCAAATTGGCCTTTAAATATATGGCGGTAAGGTTTAGAAATTTGTGGTTAAGTGGAAATGTTGTTAGTAAGGTAATCTTGGCTATAATATACAGAGCGACCCATATTTATGTCCAAGTTTTTTTCGTTTATCACAAGTAAATGAATTAACATGACAGGATCAAAGTAGCATGTAGTAATAGACTAGTCCAGTCATTAGGATTGCTTAAAATTCCACCAATATTATAATTAGATGTGAGCACCAGCATTTTTGCACTTTTTTCAAGACGTGGCTGAACGTTCTGTACTGCTCTCACAAGCATTCCATCTGGCGTCCGGCCACACTCCTTTCGTCTGACCATAGAATGTGTCGCAAAAGATTAGGTTCCTCTTGAATCCATGCTAGTAGAGACACCACGATCTCCATTCTGATCTCACAGTCCTCAATGGCCGTCAATTATTTCCTTCAGCAACCGCTGCACGGACCCATAGGATGCACCAGATTCCCGCTGGTACTGCCGAATGGATTTCTTAAGATTTCTCTGGAAGGCCTCAGTAGCGGCTGCTTTGGCCTACTCTGTTATCACTCTTTTTGGTCGGTCAGCAACTTTTTGTTCGTAACTGAGCCAGTGCGAATCAAGTTGGCGTGAAGTCACAGTTTAGTATATACAGTTGCGAAGCTCAATACTTACTAAATATGCAAATATAGACAGTTGAAATATGCATCCATAGATAGTTGCTAGCCACAGGATCGCTACTATCGCCTCATCACAGACTCTTTCCCTAGCAGACGATAAAATGTATTGTATTTTTGAAAAATTAACACCTTCCTTCCACAATTTAATTACGAAATACATACGGTTTATATATTATTTTCATAAAGTATATATTATATTTTATAAACTCACATTCCTCGATCTTTCGGAAGAAGGATAACTCAGATCTCTTTTTCTTACAATTTATAGTGCTACAAACGTCTCCTTGTCCCATATTATTATTCAAGTTATTGTATTTTAGCCATTTACAGTTATTACAACCGATAACGAGCATTTCACAGTTTACACAACTTTTCACAACAATGCGAAATACTGCACGGTCAATGCCTTTTCAATCTAGACCAGGCCGTAATACATGTTCGGGTTTTCTATTTCAGTGTATGGAGCTCAATGAATTATTATATTATAACTTTATTAGTAATTGTTACGTTGTTATTAGGAATAGGAAATAGTAGAAGGTAGGAGTAGAGGGAAAGAAGGAATATTTAATAAACGCAGAAATATAAGAAGTGTGGTGAACGAACATGAAAGACTTAGTGGGTGAACATTAAATGATGAAAAGATGTCGGTCATTAACATCGAGTATTGTACAAGTTGTAAATAGTATATGGAAGGGACTGCTGGCCCGAATATTATATAAGTGAAGGGCCAGCAGGACCAAAAGTTTGAGTGAGAATAAACCATATCATACCATATTATAAATTTATTGCGTATCATAGCTAAGTTTTGTTTAGTGTAATGTGTCCATAAGTTCCCTTTACTTCTTGTTACATAATAGCTTATGTTGCAGAAATAATTACTAAACTGTGTCATTTTAATGTGAAGAGAATTTTACATGTTAACATAATCTTTTCGCATCAACATTTTAAGTTTAGAATGGAAGCTATTTTGAGGTTTAATAAAAAAGAATTTTTTTATTGTGATTTAATATAGCACATCTACCTTCCTTAATAAAGACAGAAAATTTATCATCCCACTCCTATGAAATTAGTGTACGTACGATTGTTACTTCGTCTCTTAGGTAGTAGATAAATACAGTAATTCAATACTCAATTGTAGTATTAAAATACAGACAAATTGAATGTGCGGAGTATCACACATGACATTATGCTTAATTATAATGTATAATTGCGAATTTAGGAATATAAGATATAGTAAACATAACCTATAATATTTCCATATAAGTGGCAGGGCATTGGAGACCACTAAAATTAGACAGAAAGGGGCAACTGGGACAGTAAACATAACCTATAATTTCAACATATCTAAATATCCGCGCGGTGCAACTCAAAAATTATTGAATCGTGCATAAATGAATGTACAAGAATTTCGCAATATTTAATCGAAATAAAGGCAAGTATGACACATACGAACAACGTAATTTTCACACCAAAAATAATATTTCATCTTAACTCGCAAGTGATTTTTGTCTGAAGTGTCTCATAATCATTGTTTTAAATTTTATTAATGCAATTACACTACATTTTAGAGAAATATATGTTACTCTTTATGCATTCCAACTAATTTATATAGTTGAAACGCCGCCCTTCGTGATCAGGTTAAGCGAGTTACATGGTCTGCCTTACGGCCTGTATTAGATCACGATGGCAGTGACACAGTCTATTGTTCCTAGTACTCATAGCGCTCCAAGCGGCTAGCAACTATCGCGAGAAATGCAAAAAATCATCCCAAGCTTCGCAACTGTATATACTAAACTGTGGTGAAGTCTCTTGTTGGTCGTGTATTCCAGCGTCGCATTTCTTCCTTTCACCATTCTCCACCATCTCTGCACCATAATTGGGGACTGCCACACCTCCATTCAAGCAGCAATTTGTGTTCTATCGTACACAGATAGTCTTGTGACCATGGTTAATGTTTTAAGATTTACACTACATTTTTCTGATTGCATTAAATGTTTCGGACCGTACTGAGAACACAATAAAGTAAAATAAAATGACAGCTTCTTTTGTGCTTTTAATGGTATGAAATATGGTAAATTTTAGTAGTGGAGTGGTTCACTTAATCTGATTGGTTTCGCTACTACAGTGTAATAAAAATTTGGATAAAATTTGGGTCGTCCTGGATACAAATAATTCCCGAAAGTTGCTTGATTCGTAAGAAAACATAAAAACTGACCTTGAACGTGAATGGAAATTTGTTCCGGAGATTACAATTATGCATCACACACGATAAAGTGCATTTCCATCATATCGATGGCTAAGAAATGATACCTCGTATCTACAAGATTTATTAAACAAGAACGTTCATTCAGTCTAATTACTTTATTATTTAGAGTAACTATGTAATTATAATACTCGTATTCACAAAATTGGTCGTTTAACTAGTATTTTGTCCTCGCGTAGAAGATCTTGAATATCGTAAACATAGGCCTACATAAAAGTTTGTCTATTTTGAGAGAAATTAATTTGTAAAACAGTATCCTGATGTACCTGCAAATTCATAGATGCGAAGTATTACGTCTTAGCTATTGATATTGTGAATGAAAGTAAATAAATCATATCAAGTGTGTTTCTTCTTGCCGTGGTTACGGGATCAAATTAAGCAGGGAGGCAGCGCACGACCTCAGAGACTCTCTGAATATTTATTTAGAATGAAATTCGTTCGGACACCGATATAATTAGAAAGTTAATGTTCCAAACATCTCTTACTGTAATTTATTTTTCCGTATATCGAATCAGAATGTTACGGACGTGAAGCATGTAGGGTAAATATGCCTAATTCGTGATACTCCTAATTCCGTGTTATGTTTTTTTTAACTGAATGTCACGGGGATCTTGCTAGGAAATTCACCGATGACTCAAAAGTAGGTGAAAAATACACCCATTCGAGAAGGATTTCTGGCATTATAGTCGAACGGCAAAGCTTTGATTGACATTCAGTTTAAAAAAAAAAGTATCACGGGATTAGGGGTATCACGGAAATAGGCAACTTTACCCTACAATGAGAAGTAGTACTGATATGAGCAGAACATCAGCCTGTGAAATGAAATTTATGAGAGCTACACTAGAATATACTCGCTTGGACCACAAAAGAAATGAGAATGTCATGCAAGAACTTCAATTACAACCAGTCTCACAGTTTATAAACAAGTACCAGGTGCAGTGGAAAAACCATATCTAACGATTGAACCGTAATAGACTTTCAAAAGCCATGCTTGAATACCGTCCCCAAGGGAAGAGATCTTTGGGCCGTCCAAAAAGAGGTGGACCGAAAATGACTCACTGAGACCCTAGCAGGCCTCGAGTCTTACACTTGTTTGGATGATGATGATGATGATGATGATGATGATGATGATGATGATGATGATGATGATCGATCAGAATTGTGGAAAGAAATTCTTTGCAAATACGAGTAATGGGTCTTAATTTTAAGTGTACTGCTTACCTCATAAGTAGATGTTAGCTGCAGTTCGTAGAAGACCGGTAGATAGAAGATATCTGTGATAACTCCAACTATGACAATACAGATGCAAACTAACCAGTATAGCGTGCCATACAGATAGATTTCAGTGGGTGCACCCATCATCATAATCCCGGACAAGAAACTGAAACGACGAAACATAAGACTAAAATGTAATAGAATAATGTCTGAGAATTTATTGCCCTTATTTGAGAGGCTGTTAATCCAAGTCAACTGAAATCAATGGATAGATTTAAGGACTTTACTAATACACGGTAATATATTATGCACACTATTTAAAGGGTGTAAGTGATATTTTGTTATTTGAAGTGTCGTATCAGTGAAGAAGTGTGTTGTGTCAGTGAAGTTTTGTAGTTTCTAGTGGTAGAGCAAAGGATTTGAACACTGAAATGTTTTTGAAGTGTTAGTGAAATCAGGATAGTATCAGTGAAATGTGTCGTAGTACCAGTGCAGTGAGTGAGTTGACAGCGAAATGAGTGTAGTGTTGAAAGGTGCTTGTGCATGTATGAACATATCAAAATCGTGGGCTTGAGTTCGAACTTAGGGTTAAGATACATATTAAATTTACTTTAAATGTTATTTTAAGTGTTCGTGCTTAATTTAATTTAGGATTCTCCTTGTTAATTTTATTATACTATTGTTATTTACTATTCATATTTATTATTACTCACTTACTTACTTAAAATTTATTTCAATAAAAATACATACATCAAATTAGAGTGGAACCCGAAACAACTTGCGCAAACATTTACGAAGACTACAAAAAATTTACGAGTTTGTCTCTAAAGGAAGCATAATAAAAATATGTAGTAAGGACAAGATGTGGAAACATTTGGGAATTATTCATTATAATGAAAGAATGAAACTAATAAAATATAGTAGAAACAAAATGTATAAAACATGTATTAATTAGATAGTAATAAACATTTAGTAATTAATAGGTTTTTATATATTTAAGCAATTGAAGAGTTCGCGGGAATAACGGGAATGTCACAGTTTTGCTAATGTTGATGTCATTATCTAATTCAATGGCTCACTATGAAATTTAATGTTGTTCTTATGAAAAATGGTAAAAAGGAGAATTATCACCACGAATACAGTAATCCTTTCCCTCATTTTCTATAGAAACAACACTACATCTTGCAGTTATAGACTCAATTAGATCATTATCTAATCCTTAACAGAAATGTGACATTCATCGTTTTTCCCGCGAACTCTTCAATTGTTAGGAGTAAATATTAATGTTTTATAAATTATTTTATTGTAATTTGTGCATGTAATGTTATTATCAGGGAAAGGATTTATATGTAAATACATATTTACTTATAAAGCTAATATAATTTATATTTTGCATTATCTTTATGTTTCACAATGTGTAGGGTTGAAAAATCCTACTTTTATTTTCCATATTTTTCCATATTTTAGAGTTTAGTACATATTTTCGTAATTTCCATATATTTTCCATATTTCATATAAAACAGTCCATATTATATTAGGTTTAACAATAAAACAAAACAAAATTCCATTAACTTTTAAAAATACATTTCAACAATAGAGATTTAAACACATGTTCAGTAATCCCTTTAACATCAGAGTTATTTGAAAATTAGCAGTCCTATCAACAATGGGAAAGTAAGTTACAAAACTGTATTAATTTAATTTAAAATTTTTAACAGACTTCAGTTGTGCAGCTCAACAGTTAAATGCCAGTCAGAGTACACATAGGTTCAGTTTTGTAAATCATACTATAAGGACGGTAAATATGCCAAAAGTACGTCATTCAGTCAATTTAAAATCAAAACTAACAAGTTACATTTCAGAATTTAAAGAAGATGGTTTATCAACTGACAATAAAATATTATTTTGTAATTTGTGTCAGTGTGCAGTATCATCTACACAAAAGTTCCTGGTGCAACAACACATTACAACTAGTAAACATCAGGCCAACAAACAACTAAATTCCAAGCAGAGACAATTGTTTTTAACACAACCAACAACATCGAATGTAAGATCTGAGTTTAACATCGACCTGTGCCGTTCTCTCATCTCTGCTGATATTCCTCTCTACAAACTAAAGAATAAGGTCTTCAGGGAATTCCTTGAAAAATATACTCAACATACAATCCCGGATGAGTCAACACTTAGGAAGACGTATGCTCCATCCATCTACGATGAGACAATACAGAAGATAAGAGATGAAATTAAAGATAGTTCAATTTGGGTTTCCATTGATGAGACTCCCGACAAAGAAGGTAGACTTGTTGGTAATGTAGTTATCGGTTTGTTAAGTGAACAATATTCTGAACGAATTCTTTTACATTGTGATGTTCTAGAAAAGTGCAATAACAAAACTATAGTTAAACTGTTCAACGAAGCTATGGGTATCCTGTGGCCAAAGGGTATTATGTACGATAATGTGTTATTCTTTATTAGCGATGCTGCCCCTTATATGGTCAAAGCTGGACAAGCATTATCTGTTGTATATCCTAAATTGACTCATTTTACTTGTGTGGCGCATGCATTTCATCGTGTGGCAGAAGTGGTCAGAGACAATTTCCCTAAAGTAGATTTGTTGATTTCATCAGTGAAAAAAGTATTTCTCAAAGCTCCCAGTAGAGTTAACGTGTTGAAAGAAATGTACCCTGAAATTCCATTGCCACCAAAGCCAATTTTAACTAGATGGGGTACATGGCTAGAAGCAGTTGAATATTATGCCGAACATATAGACTCTATTAACAATGTTCTCCTTGCATTGGACTCTGAAGATGCAGTCTCAATTGATACTGCGAAAACAGTTACCTGTGACATAAGTGTGAAGAATGACTTAGCTCACATTCAGCATACATTTTCATGCATCATAAAAACGCTCAAAAGTCTCCAAAATAGGCACCTTTCACTATCTGAAAGTTTTGAAATTATAAATAGTACTGTGGAACAACTGAATCGTGGTAGAGGTAAAGTTGCAGATGCAGTAAGAGCTAAGGTGGACACTGTACTTTCAAAAAACCCTGGATATGAAGAACTACAAAAGGTTGTTGCTGTGATGAGTGGTGAATCAACAGTGAAGATTAACTTGGACTTATCCCCAGCAGACATTGTGAAATTGAATTATGTACCAGTTACTTCTTGTGACGTCGAACGCTCTTTTAGTCAGTATAAATCTATCCTCAGAGACAATAGAAGAAGATTCACTTTTCAGCACTTGAAAGAAATGTTTGTAACCTATTGTTATGGTAACAGACAATAAAAATTGTGTTTTGTTGAAACTACATTGGAAGATAAGGTACGTCCATTATATTTTTTGTTTAGTTTGATTAAAATGTACCAATATTTAACGTACATAGTCATTTTTTTATAATTTTAAGTCCATATTTAATTCCATATTTTGGTAAAAATCCATATTTAATTCCATATTTTGGTAAAAATAACTACATATATATTTACATATTTCATATATTTTTAGTCCATATAAATCCGTTCCCTGGTTATTATATATCCAATCCTCCTCTGAATACGAAGAGATCACTCTTGTTAGAATTTTGTATATTCATAATTTCATTGTATTATTTCTACTGGCAATAAACATATTATTATTTTTAAAAAATTGAATAATAAGAAGGCAAAGTTAATGCAACTGAAGACATTATTACAAAAGCAACCCTTGTCAAAATTGATATTTTCAAGAGAACAATAAAAATAAATAGAACAACACATGTCAGCTGTTTCCGTACAACTGATGTTTATCCTTGTGACTATTGCATCTGATATGTGTCATTTTTGGAGTCTATAAACATTTAAAATAGTAGAAAATGTGTCCTTAACTGAATTTCATTAAAAGTGACTAGGGCGGTTTTTGTAATAATGTCTTCAATTTCATAACTATTAATTCTAAGTAGTAGACTATAGAACGAATGTAAATAACACACTGCAGTAAAATCAACTGCTTTCCATGTTTGAGAGTAGATCATTCTTTCACATAATCAAACGCGGCAGCGGAACGTTAAAAATGTTTAGCACAATAGAATTCTAATCGTGAAAGCGTTAAACAAATCTATTCCTGAATTATAAGGCTCCATTCAAAATTTATAGATCAGATTGTTTTCGGTTAACCAAGATCCAAGTTTCACTCAGGAATTTTCCTTTGGACCAATCTTTAATAAAAATGTAGATGTCTCTAATATTTCAGAGAGAGACTTGTGATGGACAAAGTACAAAAATATAAGGACAAGCACAATACATCAGTAGACTGCACTGTATCCAGCGCTACATAAAGAACAGGCAAACGAAATGAAAATGAACCCTCCGGTTACTTCTGTCTTTAGCATTCTTTCTGTTGGATGGAGCGTGAATAACCCTGCCTATGAATGAAAAGATTTTGGGCTATGTGCATGTCTCAATTGTTTCTCTCTACACTAGGCTTTTACATTACCGATATATATTTGCCAGTTCTTTTGATATCGATATCGACTAACATCTCTCGTCACGCGTAATTCTTGGCGACAAAAAGGGACTGATTATTATTATTAAACGAGTAAAACGAATAGTTGTAAAACATGTGTCACCTTCATTACATTAATGTTCACTACTGCTATATTGTTGTCTTTTAATCGTTGTTGTATTTTCTCGGGTTTCATTTCATATTTCGGAAGGCATATTAAATAGACTACCGTATGTCGTTTATATGACGTCATTCCATTTTCGACCAATGAAGTGTAATATAATTTTGAATTCCAACCAATCACAGCCACACTTTGCGATAATTTTTCCAGCTATATTTATCGCTATCAATTTATCGCATGGTCGTTCTTTTGTTTTGTCGTTGTCGCCAACTGTTTCCCCGTGAATTGATGATCATGAATACATTAAGATGCAACTACACGGTTAAACTTTTCTTTCAACTCTAAAGCAATGAATGCAACATTGATATTTAATATCAATTAATATATTTACTCAGTGAAGACGACGTTCAAAACGGCGCACCATGTAGACACAAAATCTTCATGTATTTTAATTGAACGTACATTTTAAACTTCATTCTTTCAATATTCTTCCCAGATTGCACGCATACGCGATTGGAATATTGAACTGTGTAGATGTAGCTTTAGTTCCGTTACACACTAGAGCGAGAACGCGTTTGTCGAGCTATAAAAAATGCTTTCGTGTAGCATTGATTGTAACGGTCGTAATAAGACACAGCTGACATTGGTCCTGCTCCCACAGATAACATAACTTATAAGTAGCCTATAAAATTTGAATTTTGTGAATGAAATGAAACAATTAATAGAACGTCAGATGTTCAAATTTATGTAACATCATCGCATATCAAATCCAATGACCTTGCATAGTAATAAGGTGTTTTCATCAAACTGCCTTCCGTATGGCGTAATAAAATTCGTGTTTTAATTAGGCCCTATCTATACAGAGATGGCTTCACTGTGTAGCAACATATCTCGCTGTGAATACATAAGCATTGGTATATAGCTGTCCCATCTGTTACTGTTAAATTAAATTTTGATTTCAGCATTTAATTAAAATGTATTTATGTTATAATAATAATAATAGAAAAGTGCAGTACATGTAATTAATATTGTTAAACCTGTATTTCGCTTTTCGCAATTGGCATTACTGAATAATAACATCGAATTTCTTTATTGCAGTAATCGATATTCATGTACGAATATTTCAACTTCACAATGTCTGAGTAGGTTAAGTATTCGTTAATAAACAATTATTAACATTTTGCGATCGAATTTTAGGGATATATTATTTACATTTTTATTTTATTCACGAAATAGTCCTAATAAATGTCACTCGAGATCTGAGATTTACCCGATAAATCTCAGACCTCTCGTGACATTACTACAGACAATTGCATTACGTTTGATTGTATTGCACAATAGTGCAGGGATTAGCTGGGAGTATTTCCCTTACCTTGCTACAAGAGATATAGCAACTGGCGCTGTATTCATCGTCTTGCCACCATGAAGATACTCTTTAGGGGTGTCCTCCTTCCTACCCCAGATCCCGAAGTAGATTCCAATCAATGTGGACAATCCCAGCATGAGTATGAAGAGAGTGAAGTCCAACCAGCCAAAAAACAGAGCCTTCTGCACTCCTGATTCCACGACAGTAGAGTTGCCATCCATGCTTCAACAAAAGAATGTAATTTCTCATCAGAATATTTAATTAAATTTTAAGATAAACTTATAAAGTAGTAATATCCAGGGTGATCCGTTTGGGTATTGATAAAATAAAAACACCGTAAAACATTTACTATTGAACTTTATTTGTTGAAACTTTGTGCATACAACACTGAAAGATGGGAGATTCCTCAGAGCTCAACATGACCCCCCATTGCGCACCCTGCACAACTCATAACGGTTATGCAATTTAGCCCATGTTCGTTGTAACATAAGAGGAGTGATTTGTTGAAAAGCTTGAGTAATTTTAACTCTCAGGTCATCAATGTTCCTGGGTTTCTGTGAATAGAAAATATCTTTAACAAAACCCTATACGAAGAAGTCAGGAAGGGTTATATGTGGGGAGTTTGGGAACCAAGCCAAGAGATAGCTGCTTCTCGTACTGGGTTTCGCCCGGGACCTCCTGCATGTTTTTTTTTTTAATAGAACCTGTTTCTACAAATGTTCGATACCATAACATTATGCAATCGTATTTAGGTACATTACGCACACCATACTCACGTCGAAATTCCCTTTGAATGCTTTTAACACTCTCAAATTTAACATCCAAAGAACACATTGTGCCCGCTGTTGATTTGTAGCAGCCATTTTAATCTTCTACGATTTTCATTTGTCCTTGCAGCTTATGCATTGTTGATTGTATGGAAACTCCCATCTTTTAATCATAATATAACAGGCAAGAAATTTGTCCTACTATCATAATAGATTTATGATAATAATAAATTAATATTATCCATACCCAAATGGGTCAGACTGTAATTTTAAAAAGTTTTTTTCGTTATGCCTTTGATGCAATGTCACACGTTGTGTAATTTTATTCTGTCATTAATATTTTCGTAGACAAAATTTCAATTTTTCTTCATTTATAAAATTTTTTGTTATTGACATTAGTTCTATTATAAATACGGTGTGATTATTTTTTTTTTATTTTACTTCGCATAGATGTATAAATGTCTGTCTTACATATTTAGAACATTCCTAAAAATTTATTACAGATATCATTTCCGAATATTCTAATTTTATCTTAGAACTTGTGTTTTCGTCCCGTCTCTATTTGTACTTCCTACTTTAGTTTATACTTATTCATTTATTATTTTTGCATTTGTTTTTATTTGTATATTTCTGGTGGTGTGGCAAAAGACTTGATGGTATTAACTGCACCAGAATACAAAAATAAAATATTTTAAATGTAACCGAAATTTCATCCATGAAAATTAGTAAGTTGCATAAAAACCGAAAGACAAATTTATATTATTCTAGGCATATTATTTAATAGACATATACACTGTAACATATTTTTGTAATACTGGTAAAATATTGTAAAGCATTTACTTCTTCAAATACTGCATTGTAGTCTATGGCATTATATCTATTTTAAATAACATACATATTTGTTTCTATTTTTGCCTACAAATTATACATATTTCATAAATTATCCTACACAATTTAGCCTATGTGTAATTTTTTCTTTTGAACATTTATGTATTATAATATTGTAGTTAATGATTTTAATATTGTCATATCACCTACTTAACTAGTTTTGTTTACTTTTTAACTAAAATATACTCCCTTTAGCATTTATTTTCCATTTACTTATAAATACTTTTTATACATTCCTTTGTTCATTCTTTATTTGTTGTTTATTTATTGATTGATTTACTTGTTTATTTATTTATTTAATTATTTATTTACTTATTTATTTATTTATGTATTTATTATTTTTTATTTAATATTATTATCACCATCGTTCTTATGCAACATGAATTCTTTTCCATGCCCAAAAAATCATGTTATGCAGAATTTTTCATCTTAATTTTCTTTTTTGAATCCCATAAATACACAGAAAATTGACGTAACTGTGATATACGCAAAGCCCATAAATTTGTCCCGGTATCGATAACACAGTGCATGAAGAAGTGTACATAATATTTAATTTTATAGGTTATGACCAGGGAACGGATTTATATGGACTAAAAATATATGAAATATGTAAATATATATGTAGTTATTTTTACCAAAATATGGAATTAAATATGGATTTTTACCAAAATATGGAATTAAATATGGACTTAAAATTATAAAAAAATGACTATGTACGTTAAATATTGGTACATTTTAATCAAACTAAACAAAAAATATAATGGACGTACCTTATCTTCCAATGTAGTTTCAACAAAACACAATTTTTATTGTCTGTTACCATAACAATAGGTTACAAACATTTCTTTCAAGTGCTGAAAAGTGAATCTTCTTCTATTGTCTCTGAGGATAGATTTATACTGACTAAAAGAGCGTTCGACGTCACAAGAAGTAACTGGTACATAATTCAATTTCACAATGTCTGCTGGGGATAAGTCCAAGTTAATCTTCACTGTTGATTCACCACTCATCACAGCAACAACCTTTTGTAGTTCTTCATATCCAGGGTTTTTTGAAAGTACAGTGTCCACCTTAGCTCTTACTGCATCTGCAACTTTACCTCTACCACGATTCAGTTGTTCCACAGTACTATTTATAATTTCAAAACTTTCAGATAGTGAAAGGTGCCTATTTTGGAGACTTTTGAGCGTTTTTATGATGCATGAAAATGTATGCTGAATGTGAGCTAAGTCATTCTTCACACTTATGTCACAGGTAACTGTTTTCGCAGTATCAATTGAGACTGCATCTTCAGAGTCCAATGCAAGGAGAACATTGTTAATAGAGTCTATATGTTCGGCATAATATTCAACTGCTTCTAGCCATGTACCCCATCTAGTTAAAATTGGCTTTGGTGGCAATGGAATTTCAGGGTACATTTCTTTCAACACGTTAACTCTACTGGGAGCTTTGAGAAATACTTTTTTCACTGATGAAATCAACAAATCTACTTTAGGGAAATTGTCTCTGACCACTTCTGCCACACGATGAAATGCATGCGCCACACAAGTAAAATGAGTCAATTTAGGATATACAACAGATAATGCTTGTCCAGCTTTGACCATATAAGGGGCAGCATCGCTAATAAAGAATAACACATTATCGTACATAATACCCTTTGGCCACAGGATACCCATAGCTTCGTTGAACAGTTTAACTATAGTTTTGTTATTGCACTTTTCTAGAACATCACAATGTAAAAGAATTCGTTCAGAATATTGTTCACTTAACAAACCGATAACTACATTACCAACAAGTCTACCTTCTTTGTCGGGAGTCTCATCAATGGAAACCCAAATTGAACTATCTTTAATTTCATCTCTTATCTTCTGTATTGTCTCATCGTAGATGGATGGAGCATACGTCTTCCTAAGTGTTGACTCATCCGGGATTGTATGTTGAGTATATTTTTCAAGGAATTCCCTGAAGACCTTATTCTTTAGTTTGTAGAGAGGAATATCAGCAGAGATGAGAGAACGGCACAGGTCGATGTTAAACTCAGATCTTACATTCGATGTTGTTGGTTGTGTTAAAAACAATTGTCTCTGCTTGGAATTTAGTTGTTTGTTGGCCTGATGTTTACTAGTTGTAATGTGTTGTTGCACCAGGAACTTTTGTGTAGATGATACTGCACACTGACACAAATTACAAAATAATATTTTATTGTCAGTTGATAAACCATCTTCTTTAAATTCTGAAATGTAACTTGTTAGTTTTGATTTTAAATTGACTGAATGACGTACTTTTGGCATATTTACCGTCCTTATAGTATGATTTACAAAACTGAACCTATGTGTACTCTGACTGGCATTTAACTGTTGAGCTGCACAACTGAAGTCTGTTAAAAATTTTAAATTAAATTAATACAGTTTTGTAACTTACTTTCCCATTGTTGATAGGACTGCTAATTTTCAAATAACTCTGATGTTAAAGGGATTACTGAACATGTGTTTAAATCTCTATTGTTGAAATGTATTTTTAAAAGTTAATGGAATTTTGTTTTGTTTTATTGTTAAACCTAATATAATATGGACTGTTTTATATGAAATATGGAAAATATATGGAAATTAACGAAAATATGTACTAAACTCTAAAATATGGAAAAATATGGAAAATAAAAGTAGGATTTTTCAACCCTACACATTGTGAAACATAAAGATAATGCAAAATATAAATTATATTAGCTTTATAAGTAAATATGTATTTACATATAAATCCTTTCCCTGGTTATGACATTTGACTGTTATCATTACATTTCTCATCCGCGAAATGCTATACCCGTAGGCAATTTTGTGTTACGTAGACATATATTCTTCACTGACTGACTTCTTCATACCTACACAAACTTTCCTTAAACCATTCTTTAAGTAAATCCTTTCTTTAAGTAATTCAAATTTGAGTTCCTTTCTTGGTAGAGCCCATCTCTCATTGAAGTCTGGATAAAGAGAATAATAGGTTTATAGAATCACACATAATTAAATTTATGGTAATATGAATGTTGCTCAAAAGTAATGACAAATTATTAAATTATTAATCTATGAAACATTACTGAAAGAAGGCTTATATGAAAATAAACAAAATTCCTCCGAAAATAATAGGGTTAAAAGTAATAAATGAAATATTTAAAATCTTTACATCATAGTTAATTTTTGATCTGTATCCCAACCTGTAACAAATAAATTATGTTCAAAATATTATCTATTGGTATTGCTTCCTTGTCATCTGTATTCCTCGACAAATATTGTGTCGTTCAGTGTTTCAAAATTAATAGAAAATATTTCTTGTGTTTTAAAATACTGAATAATTCAAATCGCTTAGTAATGTCTCCATACCTGAAGCTTGTTGAAATAATAAACAACAATCCCATTTTGTGTCAAATAAATGCACTTGCAGAGCGGAATCTTTTAAACACAATTAAATTCCGCAATGTATTTAAGAACGTTGTAATTCAGTGCAAATTTCGTATATAAAATATGCAGTGCAACGAAGTATTATCTCCACGATCATAAAATGATAGAAGATCAGCCGATTTTTACAGGAAGGAGTTTATTCTAACATTTAAGTATTAAACCGATATTTCTAAGGCCTAGTAAATTCAAAGTGCAGTAATTTAGACGTTTGTCCTAAAAACTGTCCATACGGTAGAAGGATAGGCCTAAAAAGATTGAGGAACTAGTGATAGATTTGTTACATTAATATTTTTACAGAAATTAACAACGTTCCCTTGTGGATTAATTGCATATTTATTTTTATTATATCGTCTTAAAAGTTTTTTTTCTCCATACCTATGCTTCAGTCAATTCATACTTTCCTAATTATAGCTGTTTACATACAATTCAAATTGGTGGTTATGGCCATAGAAACAACGATGCTTTATGAGAAATCACTACTGATGGCTAGAGGGATGTCAGAGCGCCTGTATTACGTGCTCATACTACAAGCAATATAAATCCAACAAGGTTCACTTTTTAGCAAGGTAAAGTACAATCATCGCTCTTAAGGAAATGTTGTGCGGGTTCTTGAGAGCACGCAGTGCAGGCGCTTTGACATCTCTGGCCGCTAGAGGCTGATATTTCAATTTGGTGAATATACTCGTAGTCTGATAACAGAGCCACTTAAACCACTTTGATGCCGTCTATTACAGTCGATCCTTTCATCGTCAACGTTACGTATTCCTTCTGCTGTTTATTTCGCAACAATTATTCTTATTTTCCAAATGAAACGCAGAAATATCATAAGGTAATTCAAAACAGTGACGAGAACAGATATACTGCGCGAGTTGGCTCAGACGGTAGCATTTGAGCGCATTTGGAAGATCCCAGGTTCAAATCCCGTGTCCGACGAATTTGACTGCTTTTTTTTTTTTTCATATTTTTCCTCAGTCACGAAAGAAAATGCCGGATTGGAAATTTACAAGAAATGTTTCATCACAGCCTCAATTACCAATATCATAAACATTAATCAAAATCTATAATCAGTTACATGAACACAAGCTATCTACCACACACAATATAAACAGGAACTCAACAATAGTAACAAAAGCCTATTCGTATACCCACAGATCCTACACGCGCGATATGACCACAGATGTTAAAGCATGTGTAAATAAACAAGTCCTACCAAGTCTTGAACAATTCAACATAACATATTTGGAGTAAAGAATTTTAAGACGACTCAGAATTTTAACTTTAGGTTCAACAGAAATTGAGCGGTGTCAAAGGTATCTTAAATTGAATATTCATGGGTAATTCCACGAAAACCATGACATCAGATTCACATATATATGAATATTATAAATTTGACTCAAAATTGTATTGTTTTATTTCCTGACATCACATTTCAATAATTACATTCGCACTCAGCAATATGCTGGCAATGTTCGTAAATGTATTTCAACCCAAAAGAATAATCATTTTCGAAATACGAGTAGAAACGAAGTGATTCTAGTAAATAAGAAATTTAAAATGAATATAGCTTATAGAAAAATATTATGCGTGTTATGTTTTACATGAACTCTTTTCTTACCTGACTACTTATCAATAAAATATTTAAAGATACTTGACACTATGAACATGAAAATTTGCGATATGATGCGTGCAAGAGAGCTGATAGATGAGTGTGTGCGAATGTTTTGAATGCAGAGTGTATCTTTATTTATTTGTATATTTCTTCCCTATGACATTGAAATCGTTTAATCTTTACATTGTAAATTACTACATGACGGTTTTGAAGGAAACAAAACCTGATGTAACTGGAGCTACTCTTTAACCAGTTTGTCGTACTTTAAACACAAATACTAAAAATAATTTATTGTACTCTGGTGTCAAATCACATAAAATGTTAGGATATTATAATATTATATTGGATTTACTGAATTCCCCGTACAATCACTACCATTGAAATCTCATTTATCTCGCAAAATGTGTGTGATGAAATGAAGATTTATTTTCCCATAGAAATATATATAATAATCTGTGGTACTATAGTACACGAAGGGCCAAGACTGACCAGCCGGCTACTGGCCTCACGTCCACTAGGCTTACTTCAGCAGAGATGGAGATTACCCAGCCAGTACGGGAGTAAGGTGTGATCAGCACGATGATCCCTACAGTCGTTATAGTTCCTTTCCGAAATTGGATTTCGCTACCTACCGTAACTCCCCAAGGTCGTTACAATGTTGGGTTGACACCGGTCTCATGCTGACTGAAATTTCATAACAAAATTTCTTACTCCATGAGGACACGTAGCCGCGATTATTTGGTAACAACAGTCCAAGCATGGTGTCTTAAACCACGTCCCTACGGTGTTGGGTCCATATACAGGGTGTGCGTGA
Source organism: Periplaneta americana (assembly GCF_040183065.1). Taxonomy (NCBI): domain Eukaryota; kingdom Metazoa; phylum Arthropoda; class Insecta; order Blattodea; family Blattidae; genus Periplaneta; species Periplaneta americana. Next base: position 85,897,641 of record NC_091129.1, on the reverse strand, counting down.
AATAGCCATGTAGATTTCCAGAGCAAATAGCTCGTGTTGTATGTAAACAAAATTGTTATGTCATATTGGTGGAAAGTTCACAGTTTTTTTTTTCCAGAAAAAAAAATGTTTCTGCCAAATGTTAACAATCACTTATCCTGTAACTATTACGCATAGGATCGAGATTTTTGTCCATATCGATAGGAAATCGAATAAAGAATAGTTTGTCTCTGTGGCGTATTTCAATAGCGTGGACGTAGTTGGTATTCCTAAGAAACTATTTCGATTAATTAAAATCTGTCTCAGTGAAACATACAGCAGAGTTCCTATAGGCCAGTTTCTGTCGGATGATTTCCCAGTTCATTACGAGCTAAAGCAAGAAGATGCACTATCACCTTTACTTTTTAATTTCGCTCTAGAGTATGCCATTAGGAAAGTCCAGGATAACAGAGAGGGTTTGGAATTGAACGGGTTAAATCAGCTTCTTGTCTATGCTGATGACGTGAACATGTTAGAAGAAAATCCACAAAATATTAGGAAAAACACGGAAATTTTACTTGAAGCAAATAAAATGATAGGGTTGGAAGTAAATCCCGAAAAGACAAAATATATGATTATGTCTCGTGACCAGAATATTGTACGAAATGGAACTATAAAAATTGGAGATTTATCTTTCGAAGAGGTGCAAAAATTCAAATATCTTGGAGCAACAGTAACAAATATAAATGATTCTCGTGAGGAAATTAAACGCAGAAAAAATATGGGAAATGCGTGTTATTATTCGTTTGAGAAGCTTTTGTTATCTAGTCTTCTGTCAAAAAATCTGAAAGTTAGAATTTATAAAACAGTTATATTACCGGTTGTTCTGTATGGTTGTGAAACTTGGACTCTTACTTTGAGAGAGGATCATAGGTTAAGAGTGTTTGAGAATAAGGTTCTTAGGAAAACATTTGGGGCTAAGAGGGATGAAGTTACAGGAGAATGGAGAAAGATACACAACGCAGAGCTGCACGCGTTGTATTCTTCACCTGACATAATTAGGAACATAAAATCCAGACGTTTGAGATGGGCAGGACATGTAGCACATATGGGCGAATCCACAAATGCATGTAGAGTCTTATTTGGGAGGCATTAAGCTTTGGTAAATCCTCGTGAATCGTCCTGTATAATTTTAAATTACGAAATATATATTGCTGTTTCTCATATTTTCAATTTACACACTTGTGTCTCGTTTATGTTCCATTCCTAATATAATTACCCAGCCATTATATATCATTATTTTACAAACAAAAACTCATTGGATGGTACCCAGAAACTAGGCTGACATAGTGGAACACGATATATTGCTTCGCCTTCTTGTGATTTTGTAGTATTTATAACTCAGAAGCTACGAGACATTTCTTGAAGGTTTACTCGTATTTTAATCCAACTTGATCTCTTTAATAACAGTTGATAAAATTTCACATAAAGTGACGTAACTACAGTATTTTGATCCTACATTACACAACACATTATCAAAGCTTAATTGAATGAATTAGATGTGGAACGATTTCGTAGTAGATAAGGTCATGTTTCAATGTCGAATATGTTTTTGGCACGCCGTTGATTTCCTGGTTTTAAATTCAAATATAGACACATCAGTAAATCATAATATTAAACAAATATCAAAGGAAACTTGCTTCCAATTCTTAATTCTATTTCTTCGCAATTTAAAATTACAATTAGTAGAATAATCTTAAAATGTTATAACATTAGAGACATACCGAGATGATATTTCAATATTTTAAACAAATAAAAATACAAATCTGAAATATTAACCCAGATATGCCTGAAATATTTTTTTTTTGCAATTTTTGTGTATTTTTCAAATCTCATTTAATGCAGTATACAACTGAAGTATTTGTATGGTGTCGAAACATTCTAGTTGTAACTGGTTGAGCTAGAAACAGGTGTCGTTTTAAAAGGACGGTAGGCATATGAGCATACATTTAGAGGAATAATTGTATACTATGCTTACATGATAGGAAACAATGTAATTGTTGTAATTTACAATTATTATTATTATTATTGTTATTATTATTATTAACAAATTATTACGTTGTTATTTTAATATAGTTTCTTTATTATTACTACTAATATTATTCTGAAGAATGACGCATTGTGGCTAAATTCGTTTTTACTCTGGAATGCTATCATCATTTAGTACCGTATTGCTATTGATACGTAAAAATATTACGTAATAGGCGAAAAGAGTGTTGAAGTTTCAAGGAGAAGGTTATATTGGGAGAGAAGTGACGATGCACATAATGAAGCAATTGCTGTGGCAATGTCGAAAGACAGGTTTCAGTCCATTTTCTAAAATCTACATGGTTATGACAATGACAATTTAGATAGAAAATAAGACGTCTTCCAAAAATACTAAATGAAAAAGAATAGAAACTTATGTCCGTTCAATACCTCCCTCCAGAACGTCACCAGTCCTCCACTTGTAAACAGATCTTGCTGTGCAAAACTGGCTTTCAGTTATATCTCCCTGTGAAGCAGACTTAAATAATTTCAAAGGAAAAATTGTTCCGGAGCCGGGTATCGATCCCGGGACCTTTGGCTTAGCGCACCAACGCTCTGCCGACTAGCTACCCAGCAACTACACCCGACACTGTCTCAACTTTTCCCTTCATAACCACACAACTCAGTGGGCTGACAAGATGCCAGAAACCCAATTTTGAGTGCACACGAACTCTGTGTGGCATTTGTAGGCTGCATTATAGTGATATGTCTGTATTTGAGATGAAATTTCGCCCGTAGCATAATTTTCAAACATAGATAGCATTTCATGCAGGGAAAATCCACTAAAATTGATAAAGCGAAACAATTTCAAAATATATGGGGATATGCCTACTGTCCTTTTAAAAGGACACATAAGTTTACGTCATTGTCTTGTCGCAATGAATAGATATTTCGAATGCATTGTGGTTTCACGTTATATTTATGTTTATTAGGAGTCATTTGAACTACAACAATTTGTAAAATAATTCCCAACTCTAAAAATATTTAACATTCTTATCTGATTTGCGTCTCGGATGCCATAGCTGACATATACGAACAATTCTCACGTTCACATCTCAAACTCAACGATGACCAGAACTCTCATTACCAGTCTTACCACACCTAGCAAGCCTCTAATTAAGACCAGTAATAGTGACACTTGTGAAAAAGTAAATGCGTTGACTGTAGAGAGGGTAATTTGAAACATTGACAACTGTCCTTTTAATAGGACAGTAGGCATATCTGGGTTTAGGATCGTTTTGGGAGATGTAGACATTTGGGAGCTATGGACACTTTTAAGAAAAGTAGCCATTGTGAGCACTGTTAAAGGTCGAACTACATGAGATCTGTTTTAACTGTGTTTTTACTCTCTCTGTAAGTGAACCTCGTGGCTTCAACTTCTGTTTTACGTTCAGAGAAGGCAATAAACACATTAAATATATTAGTTTCACTTTTCTTTTCGGTCATAAAATATAATACGTTATTTTTAGTTTATTGTAAATTGACTGGATGTGCATGATATTAGTAGATGAATAAATTATTGTATATAGGCCTACATTTTACAGATTAGTAAAGGCATCAAAGTGATTACCCTCAAACAATTATCTTTGTTTGGGATGTGCTTTCATCTTTGAATAAGGAAAGTCACGACGCTGTGTTTTGGAGAGATCTCGACATGTGTCGCGTTCTCCTTGATTTCGCTTGTGATCTTCTTAGATGACCTGTGTAGCTGTCTTTATAAAAACTTTTGTCTGTTTGGTCTTTGGAGAGTTCACAATTCTTCATAAAGTTTTTTTAGTACTACTCTGTCCGTCTATCTGTTTTCCTGTGTGTGTCTGCCTACATGTGTGAAATTTCTCATCTTCCATTGAATCAATCTTAATTAAACTATATATTTTAACTTTCATAGATATGGATAAATAGGAAAAGGCTCAACTCTCGACACAAACATGGAAGATCAGATAATTCCTTGATTCTAAAGGATATATGAATTAACCATTGATGACGTAAAAGGATTGAAATCCTAACATACTGTAGGATAACATACTTGAGTACGATTTGGTTCTAGCCGAAAATTGATGTGAAATTCACGTTGAAAAAGACATTACCACTCCAACAAGAACACCACAGACACCATCTGCAAAAGGACATTGAGCCTTGTGTAATTCCTCTCCAAACGCCTGATGGATATAGATAGGCAAATAACAGAAGGGGAATATACGGATAAGGTTGCTCTGGAGATCCAATCGATTATCAAAACAAATTGGGGGACCGAGTTATACCTCTATGGAGGAAGCAGAGGAGGCAGACTCGGCTTATCCTGGTTTCATCTAGGAGCTTGGAGGGCACTTAAAATCGTCACCGTAGTGGGGGCGAGAATATGTCCTCTTTGCGGTAGAGGCGAGACATCACACCATATTTTATCGGAGTGTGAGACCACAGAAGCTCTGAGTAAACGATTCCTGCCAGAGTCCTTCATTACATCTAGCAGGGGGCACTTGGCAACATACGATATATTAAATAACGCTAAATTCTGTGACAATGTGGGAAAATTTATGGCAAAAGTTCGACAGTTGAGGGTGGAACTGGCCGAGGGAGAGGGAGCTGAGGATATTAGTAGATGAATAAATTATTGTATATAGGCCTACATTTTACAGATTAGTAAAGGCATCAAAGTGATTACCCTCAAACAATTATGCTTGTTTGGGATGTGCTTGTGTTATTTATTGGTGTTGTAATGAGTAGGATTAGCACTGAGCGAATGAGGTAATTAGGGGATAATGTTCTTTTTGTATTTATTGTGTCTTTTTTCCTATTTGTTTTTTTTTTTTGTTGCGTGTGTATGTTTTCTATGTTTTGTCTTTATATTTATTATTTGGATTATTGTTGCAGTTTCAATAAGGAATTAAATTGAATTGTTTATATAAATGTTTCATTGTGGTTTTCCCCCTTTCATATCTTACATTTATTTTATTTTTTATTGTTTTTGTGAAATTTGATATGAAGTTAGATTAGTTGTAATTGTGACAATTAATGATAACGATAGTAATAATAATAATAACTGTTGTTTTACTATTTTATTATTAGTAGTATTATTTTTGTTTTTCTTTTAAGTTTCAAACTGTGCATAGTTATAGCACGAATGGCCGTACAGGCTCGTGCGAAGTATCTTCTGTACATGAGTTTCTATAATTTATTGTGTATTAATAAATGTACTTCATTCATTCATTCATTCATTCATTCATTCATTCATTCATTCATTCATTCCTTTGAAGAACTGTCGCTAGTTCCGTTGCTAACACTTAAACCTGAATAAATCATTGTTTTAGTTGAATATGATTAATTTTGTGCTATCTACATTGCTGAGTAATAATTTATACTTTAGGGTGTGTTTAGAAGTATGTGTTAGAAATCGCTTATGTGCGGTGTTATGCAATTTTATCTGTTCTTTTAATTTTTCGGCTTTCAGAGCCATACATAACAATGCCATAAAGTAGCCTATTTTATAAAATCCAGGACGCATTCCTTCTAAGTATATTAAAAAGTAAGGTTTTACAACTGCTTTGAAATTTGTGCAAATTTCGCATACAAGCTAGGCTATTAAAATGTATCTTTCCATAACTCGATTATTTAAAACGCTGTAGCCCTACCTGATGAATAGTGTTTGATGCTTGTAACCATTCACAAAGTTACTGGATGTGTTCCGTGGTAATTTTTACTTAATTATTGCTTTTTAATATACCAGATATGCTCAAAATTGTAAAAGCGCCGATTACACAGATGATGCTGCACTGCATAACACACAGTGTAGGAACTGGGCTCCGCAACTACATTGCAGCACTGCCCGTGGCATCGCTCTCACTGTCTTACAATTACGGATAATAAACTGAATTTGAAAAAGGAAATATTCAGTTATTACATTATTGATTATATTTAATATAGTTATGATAACATTATATCATAGATAATATTATTTTCATATTCCACATTCAACATGTGTAGACCTATTCTTTTCTGCAAGTAATCGGAAATCTATATCCAACGAATTTACTGCAATGCACAAAAGATCCTCATCTGTTCATCGGGATCTATGTTTGGATTTTTGAATTTAGCAACCTTCATTCTCGAAAATAATTGTTTGCACACATATTTCGAGTGACAGCGAATAAGTTCATTTTGGGATATTGCGTTTTGTTCATTTTTGAATACTTCTATGCTTGGCAAGTCAAATTCTTCGCATTTAGTTCTGAGTTCTACGAGACTCTGTAAATCAATTAACTCGTCCTGGAACTGCACTCTCACGGATTGTACTCAATGTACTATGAAAGGATTAACAAAAAGATTAATATCACTTTCCATGCATCTAAAATCATTAAATCCATGTTCTGTGAATTCACATGTGAGCTGTTACAGTAGAGAGATGTAATTAACTATATTTTGTTCAGGCACTATAGATTTCTTTACAAGTTAACCATCCGTGAAGGATTTTTAGTGCCTCAGCTAATTCCCAACATACTACATAACTTTGCTCCTAAACGTAGACTCTGAATTGTTCGACTCTTTTCAATGTTTGGCCTATCATGAAGTGCTTTCAATTCTTGAAACTGTAGTGCACGTTGCACCTCTGAAAAATTATTTTATCATAACATGTATTTCTGTTGGAATAAAATCACCACAATAACAATAATTGTACTAGTATTAATAATAATAATAATAATAATAATAATAATAATGTTGATATATAAATACATATTACAGAAAACAGCTTCCCTGTCACTTCGGCATGTTCTGGATGGCAGAGCGTATAATGTTTTATGTTGCTCAGTAGTATTCCTGACAATACCTTACAACATAGTAAACACTTTACGTTTACACAACAAAAATAGTCTTCCTCCCACACTGTACGGAATGATCGTTTGTTTACTAAAGGTTTTGACTGTGTCATTGTCCCGCACTGTTCGTGCATTTACTAAGTACTTGAACTGCCTTCCGCAGTCATCCGTCGAGCTTCGAACGAGGAACAGCACGCTCTACATTCGAAGGTTGCGATTACAGAACGTAATCGGGAGTCAGAGAATGAGCATACCTGGTCTATACTATTATTTATTGATAAATGGATATCTCTTTCTAATCAACTTCTACTATTGCTACTTACAGTATTTCAACACATAAGGAAATGGTATTTTATTGCCAGTCAAACCACTCACTTTAATATTCATTCCTAACAAGAATTTATGTCAAACTTTAAGATAAATTGCTGACTGTCCAGTTTTAAACTTCGAACTTCGAACAGAAGACCAAGAGCGCAACCACTGTAGACGAACATTTCATAGAAGAAAACTGTTTCATAGAATTGTTAATGAAATGTTTCTAGTAATTATGATATGTTCGCACAATATAATTCTGCTTTCAAAATAAATCCCATATGATATTTGCTACTGCATGATAACACATATATTCCAATAACTGGACAGACTTCACTTTGAAAAGCATGATTTAAAATAGTACCAGTATATTTTATTCTACTTTCTTTAGATGATTATTTAACGTCGCTGCCTCAGTGTCGTTGAAATTGGTGATCACGAGATGGTATTGTCCTTCTTTAAGAATTGGCCGGGAGAGTACAGATGGAGAAGAAAAATCTGACTTGTTGTTACGTAACAAGAAGCTAGATTTTTTTTCTACCTCATTTTGTTGGGGCCGTCTTATTGTGACGCCACAGATTAAAAAAAAGTACCTCAAAGAATTTTCCTTAATTAGTGACATACCTGCTGTCCTTTGTTCCTGGGATTGAGAGTGAATGTCTGGCGATCCCTTCCGTGTAGCAGATGTTTATGTCGCGAGAAGGAAGTTCTGGTCAGTCGCGAGAATGCGTAGTCCCTAATACTTGCGGGGAAAATTGACAATTGCGTTGAGATTTTAACAGAAAGTTCTGCCAAAATACTTTAATCTATTTTCTTCAGGATCACACATATCTTTGCTTTATGCTTAATACGAGAGAACAAAGAATATGATTTAGGGAATAATGGGATTTTATATAAATATTTTAATAAAATAATACAATAATCATTGAATTTTAAATACATTGAAATATTTTACACAAATGCAACATGAATCATAATGTATCAAATCATGTTTATAATATCCTATAAAATTAACATTAATCTATTACGAGGGAGGATCGAAAAGTAATGCACAACCATTTTTTTACGGAATACTATTTTGATTATGACGTTCAAAACTGACTGATGGTTTGAATCTTGCTCTGCAGACAGCAACTACCGAGTAAAGATGGCGTGTATGCTAACATCGTCTACTTGTGTAGGGTAGTCCGTTTTTTTTTTTTTTTTTTTTTTTTTTTTTTTTTGCGGATAAAACGAAAAAGTCCGAGTGAAATCCACAGGGAAATGTTGGAGGCATATGTGTGATGCTGATTGACTGGACCGTAGCAACATCTCCAGGTGATGCAGATTCTTCGAAGAGGACCGCCAACAAGTACGTTTCGCCCAACCAATGACCAGTAACAGCTGCAACATCACCCAATATCAGAGGCATTGAGGTGGCAATCAGCCCCGTCCTACAGCCCAGACTTCGCACCGTCTTTCTTCGGACCAATGAAGAAATCCCTATGAGGCCAATGATTCAGTTCGGACGAAGAAATGAAATCAGTCATGCGCAGGTGGCTATACGCTCAGAAAACGGAGCTTTATGAACGAGGTGCACTGAAACTGATGTAACGATGGGAGAAACGTGTCGAGAGACTTGGTTCCTCTATTGAAATATCGGTATAACCTGTAGCTTTCTTGTGCATTATTTTGTTTTGCTTATCTATTAAAATTGTTGGCACAAAAAATTGTTGTGTGTTACTTTTCGATCCTCCTATGTATCTTTAAAAAGAAAACATAAAATACGTCATGAGATTTGCTCTTGGGTCTTCGTGAGGAGCTCCGTCTCTGGAATATGGTTATTGTAAGCAGTGTTCTGTGTTCTCCTCTCCACGATATACTTCCTCACCAATGGGGTGAAGAAGACCGGCTTCACCTGCTCAGGGCTCGGTTCCTCTGTGAAGTGGCTGACTATTATCCCCACCACGAAGGCTATTACTGTGCCCGTCATCGCGTAATACATTATACTGAGTTGATACAAGATGAACACGTCGTCTTCTGGAGCCTCAGTTCTGTAAGAAAGTGAAGACTCATCAATTATAAAGAATACTTAGTCTTCTTTAAACGTCAGCACAGAAAGAAGACTGAAGAATAAATTGTTACAAATAATGAACACCTACTCTTCTTTTGCTTCATTTCTGAAACATCAAAACATATACAAAGTTTCTAAAAAAAAACTTGAACACTTTAACTAAATTCTTGAATAAATTAGACGAAAATATGTAAAGACATCTGCCTCCTTATGGAGCTTCAGATCTGTAAGATAAGAAGAATGATTAGCTTACTTGTACAGAAAGACTAACTCCCAGATCATTCAGAGCTTCAGTTCAAATCCGGCTCAGGATGAAAAATTTTAAATTGTGATAAAATTGTTTGTTTTGTTTCCTATGGGAAGGAAGTTGAGCTAGTAGACTTGTGTTTCAGAATAAAGGCTTGGTTTTTCTGAACCTACGCATGCGAGTACCGAGGTGCGAGGCCTGCCAGCCTCGCACAAATCCGGACTACACGAAAGATAGTGAGTGGTTTCTATAACTGTGAGATGCGAGCTCTGCGTACCTCGCAGTTATAGAAACCACTCACTATCTCTCGTATAGTCCGAGTTTGTGCGAGGCTGACCTCGCACCTCGCAACTCGCATGCGTCAGTTTAGAAAAACCAAGGCTTTACAGGCCATTACGGAATCTACTCCTGCTATAAGGTCCATGGCAGAAATTTTTGAGTACTTTCTCACTCAAGTTGCATTTTGTTGTTGAATAACCCATACCTGCAGTTGAAATTCACATTAAATAAATTTCTAGAAGAATTTACAAGAACTATTCCAGAGAAAAATCGCCTCATCTTATGGAAATGAGTTTAGGAAAAGGAGAGATTTATAAATAACGAGGTACTTTTTCATTTTCTTAAATCTAGGTTTTCTTTCCAAAAAAAAATAGTATAAATTTCTGTTTTCAAGAATCTTAATTACATAAGATTGAAGAAACCTAAGCATATTTCTGTAAAAAAATACTCGACTTCAGATTCCCAGTCCTGCAGAAATAACAGATGAATATTTCCTAAAGAAGTGAATGTATTATTTGGAGTGTCACTTCTACAGTAAAATAAACATTGTTTGACAAAATAGAAGATTATCACTTACAGTAGTAGGTGTTGAATAAAAAAACAGAGGAAATATATTTACAGAGAAAGATAGTCTTGTTTTATGGAAAAAATATTGTCAGTTTTAAATGATCATTTAAGCAAGAGAAAGAATTTTAATTTTTCATAGAGGAATAAAATTTTGTAATCTTCTATTTCATATTTTTTATAAAAAGAGGAATGGCTATTAACAGAAGAAACTTGTCTTCCGGAAATTTCATTTTGTTGAGGTTTTTGACCGATAAGCAAAGTATAATAGGTTAGGATTGAATGGGACCGTCAATGCTTATTTATTAATTGTATTGATATATTACAATTTATTAATCATAAAAGTTTTCGGCACCTGTAAGTGCCATCTTCAGATGTTAAACGATAGTCTTAATACATACTTGATAATGCCATAATGGTAAAACATGAATAACAGCGACATGACCGTTATATACTATTCAAATGACCTTATGATTACAATATTCACACCGTTGTTAGTTACACACTATCCCTTCATAATGAATTAAGCACACATACTAAATAAAACAACTAAAAACAGAGATTTAAAAACATTAGCTTTGGCAATAGCAGATAATGCTTGATGGATTCAAAATGAATGAGATTAATGTTAATCACTTAATTGCAAGTTTAAATACCACGTTAAGATAATTAAATCTGATCAGAATAAATAAACAGAATGTAAGCCATGAGCTTTGACATACTGGCAGGTGACGCTCGATAAAATTGACAAATAAATGTCATAATGTCAATCATATTTTACATATTAATAAAACACATTGAAACAATTGATCCCAGCGTACGTGGTGCTTATGTAGTGTGGTTTCAGTCGTGGGAATGCAGTGATGTTATTTTCTGGTATCAGCTTACAATGTTGAGTTTTAACAAATTCATGTTGTCGCTTCTCGAGTTTCATGTGTTTCAGAGTCTGAGCCGAAACACCGACATGAACACATCATTCAACAAGCTTCTGCACTATGCCTGGCTATTCTGAAACTCGAGAAGCGACAACATGAATTTGTTAAAACTCAACATTGTAAGCTGATACCAGAAAATAACATCACTGCGTTCCCACGACTGAAACCACACTACATAAGCACCACATACGCTGGGATTAATTGTTTCAATGTGTTTCATTAATATGTAAAATATGATTGACATTATGACATTTATTTGTCAATTTTAGCGAGCATCACCTGCCAGTATGTCAAAGCTCATGGCTTACATTCTGTTTAGTTATTCTGATTAGATTTAATTACCTTAACGTGGTATTTATAATTGCAATTAAGTGATTAACATTAATAACATTCATTTCGAATCCATCAAGCATTATCTGCTATTGCCAAAGCTAATGTTTTTAAATCTCTGTTTTTAATTGTTTTATTTAGTATGTGTGCTTAATTCATTATGAAGGGATAGTGTGTAATTAACAGCGGTGTGAATATTGTAATCATAAGGTCATTTGAATAGTATATAACGGTCATGTCGCTGTTATTCATGTTTTACCATTATGGCATTATCAAGAATGTATTAAGACTATCTTTTAACATCTGAAGATGGCACATATATATGCCGAAAACGTGCATGATTAATAAATTGTAATATATCAATACGATTAATAGATAAGCATTGACGGTCCCATTCAATCCTAACCTATTGTCTTCCGGAGCTTTAGTTCTGCTAAGAAAATAAAAAGAAGAAAAATAACATTCGAGGAATTTATAGGACTTCAATTAATTATTTATTCTAAAAACGGAACTCGCACTATATTTTCGCGCATCAGCTCAGTGACGCTAAGAGTTGGAGAGTGGATGATGGCTACAACATGAATTCCATACACTTCTTTGGTTAGTGTCAGTTGGAAATGAGTTCACATTTAATAGAAAAATAATTGCCCCCCTGCAGTCAGTAGTATTGTGCTGCACTATAGATTACTATGTTTTCGAATATTAATAGTATGCGGTAAAATATCTCCTTTCAACTAAATATAACTGTTCCTTATCGCATTACATTCCGCATGGACAAAGATCTGTTACATCGACAGTATGTAAACATAGGTCAAGATTTGAGATTATAAAATTTAAATTATTTAAGTTTTCCGAGTAATTGGATGAAATTACCATTCTGCTGGAGGCGCTATGTTTATTTAGGCTTGTTTTCGAAAATACTATATGCCGGTATCATCAAATAGTAATGTATCTAAGATGTGTTTCTTGATTAATTTAAAACTGACACTATTTTCAGACAACCAGGTATCCGCAGATATTGAAGATAACTTCAATTAGCCTTATTTTAGGTTGAAAACCTTGCCCATGTCCTGGGAGCATGTCCACACGGTGAACTTCTACGAAATACGCGGCATCATACAGTAAGATCTATAATAGCAACTGCCTTAAGGAACAAAAGTTATTCAGTATGTGAAGAAGTACACGGCATATCCAGTGAGGGCAGTAATCGAAGAATCGACATAATTGCATTTAAACCTCCCTCTCTTGAAGGTTACATCATAGAATCGCATGAACATCTCCCAGAAGAAGTACACGAAGAAAAAAGGAATATAATATGAACCTTCCATCAATTTTTAAAAGGACAAATACCATCTGGAATCCATCGCCATTACGGGTCTAATGATAGGAGCCTATGGGACCATATGCCGGTTCCTAGTCGACTTCTGTAAATCATTTAGTCTGCATAAAGATATTTTAAGAGACCTAACAATTGCAACACTCAAAGGATCAATAGCTATTTTCAGGCATCATACATATGGACCATGTCATTAATTCGCATCTTCGTGACGTTAATACGTTTATTATCATATGTTTCAATATATTTCAAGTATTTCTGTTTAGTTATATATATATATATATATATATATATATAATACAATTTTTATATATATAATACCACTTAAGCATGCATCAGCCTGAGATTCTATTATGTCGTGGGCATATTTTCTAAAGAGGAATTTTATAATCTAATATTATTTCTTGTCACTTAAAAACTGATCTACTTCAAATTGTTATTTTTCACCCTAACAACAATGTATTACTAAGCCTCAAGGCATTTATTCTATTTATTGTACCATGGTACTCTTTGTCAATGGCAACCTGCAGTTGTTACAGCAATAAATAGATGGATGGATGGATGGATGGATGAATAGATGGATAGATGGATGGATAGATAGATAGATAGATAGATAGATAGATAGATAGATAGATAGATAGATAGATAGATAGATAGATAGATAGATAGATAGATAGATAGATAGATAGATAGATAGATAGGTAGGTAGGTAGGTAGGTAGGTAGGTAGGCAGGCAGGCAGGCAGGCAGGCAGGCAGGCAGGCAGGCAGGCAGGCAGGCAGGCAGGCAGGCAGGCAGGCAGGCAGGCAGGCAGGCAGACAGACAGATAGATAGATAAGTAAATAATGGCTTCTCATAATTTCAAATATCAACTGAAAAATCATAAGTCAGGATTTTTCTGAGAGAGTATATATCAAAAAATTTTAATTAACATTTCAATTGGCAAAACTTCATTTCTCACACTAGTTTATTGAACCATGTCGGACTGTGCAGAAAACAACTATCGCAATGTCCATATTTTATACTTCTAAGATTTATTACAAATCAACCGTCCTCAAGTGAGTTGACCACTGGGATCCGGAATTAACAAACATAAAAAATAAAGGGAAATGAAACGAGCAAATAATGATTCGATTTGTGCAATAAAACAAAAATTCAAATGTTAACGTATAGATGATAGTGTAGAATTTTAAGAGAGGTCTTCAGAATTTCCATTACAATCTTCTGAGCCTCATGAAAGGGAATTTTAAAGGATTTAAGGATATTACATGTAAATTTTGGTAAACAACCCCTCGCTCCAAATAGTAAGCCTCTAACATCCCAGTTGTAAAGCGAAATGCCATATTTTTCACTGAGGTATGCAAGACAAGGTACATATTTAGCTCGCTTGTCATCATTTATCTGCAATGCTTGATTTGTGTCTCAATCAAAGCAAATCGTAGGGTCTAAGACCATCGCTTTCTGGATTCTTCTATTGATGGCAATTATATCGACTCTTCTATGAGAATCATCTTCAGACACACAATGAATCTCCCCATGTACCTCCCATCCTCTGTTTCTTAGCAAGTTGGCAATTGCTGTACGGGCACGATGGTGTCTGTTGTTACGCAGTGGCTTCTTATAATTTGAAAATATCAACTGAAAAATCAAAAGCCAAGATTTTTCTGAGAAAATATATCAAACAATTTCTAATTACCCTTAAATTGTCAAAACTTCATTTCTCACACTAGTTTATTAAACCGTGTCGGACTGTTTACTATGTTTAGGCCTGTTATATGAATGCTATTATCTTTCCTGTACTTAATTTTCCCTTTTGTTCGTTCCCCTCATTTCTCTTTTGTGGTCAGTTTTTGTTTTCACTCAATATGTTTATTATGCTTTGTCCAATGAGGCAGTCCCGTCATTGGGAAAGCTGAAAGACTGTCTTTCAATGTGTGAAACAACTATCGCAATGTCCATATTTTATATTATGTTGTACAATATTATAGTATTGTGAAATTTTAGTTTTTCTACCAATTTTTTTTCTATTGTACTATTAAAATTATAGCATATAGCCTATTAAGCTATTGAATCCTATAGGATACTTTGTGAATTTAAGGGTTAATAATAGTTATTATTAATACATCCGCCTGCCATAACAAATGATCATACAGGTCCAGAAAATAATTTCAGAAAAATACATATATAGAATAAATAGAAATAAGAAATATATCGCTATAATAGGTAGTAATCAAGTGCAATATGCAATTTAGAAAGTTAGAAAATTGAACATTGCATAAATGCTTATGTAAATTGCATACGGATTTCTTTAAGATAATTAAACAAATATTTTTAATATCTTGGGAAGTCATATCATATTGCTTTAAAATGTCACTAGTATATTTATATGCCGATCCGCGGCCACCAAAAAGCAAACCCCTCACCTCCCATGCGTAATCAATTGCATTATACTTCTCACTCCAGTAGGAGGTAAATGACTTGTTTTTTATGAACCACTAAGCCTTGAAATACATCCTTTTCGAACCG
Source organism: Periplaneta americana (assembly GCF_040183065.1). Taxonomy (NCBI): domain Eukaryota; kingdom Metazoa; phylum Arthropoda; class Insecta; order Blattodea; family Blattidae; genus Periplaneta; species Periplaneta americana. The sequence continues at coordinate 85,882,203 of NC_091129.1, read as the reverse complement.
TACAGTTGGATCCAATAGAACAGATTAGACATTTTAATTATATGAGATAATATTATAATGGCTTGGAACATAAAGTCTAGATATTTGTAGTACAATGAAAAATAAAACACGAAAAGATACAGTTTTAAAATGTATATAGGACACTGCCGGTGCCAAATTTTAATGTACGGATGAGAGAATTGGGCAGCGAATAGGAGTAACAAAAGAATAATTGAAACTGCAGAAATTAGTTTTCACGGTATGTAGCTGTTGTATACTTAAAGGTCACATTAGAAGTGAGAATATAAGAGAAAACCTCAATATTTTAAATTTAAACAGAAAATACTACAGAATAAACAAAATTGGATGGACCATATTATATTTATCAAGAGTGCCCGATGAAAGACCAGTATAACAAGTCTTTCAATATCGACCGAAATGCAGATGAGATATAGGAAGACCTATGCGTCGTTGGGAAGATTACTACTGAGGCGAAACAGGTCAATATGGCTTACCCTGATTGATGATGATTATAATTATGATGATGATGATGATTATTATTATTATTACTTAAAACTGACAGGAAAGGATTTGAGAAAAAATTAACTTCGTTGTGCGTAATATTTATGACAGACAAGTTATATTCAAAATTTGTATCCAGAAACTGTCCAGCTATGGCCAGACTCGTAAAATATTTCAGAATTTGCTATGTTATTAAATATATCTCCATTGTCTTATATTTTTTGTTACTAAACGTCAGCAAATATATTCGTCTTTTAAGTATTTTGTAAAATATAAACATTTTATATGTTATTTCGTGTTTACTTTGTAGACTAAAGCTTCATCGGTGCGTCTCAAATTGCTACTAGCTTCTCAGAACAGAGGATCAATGTTTAGTCGTAGCAGATATTAGTAAGTTTTCGTTGAAGAAGATGATTTGGTGCAGATTTTTTAGATACTTTCATTATTATTGTACCATAAGCTCACCATTTCTAAATAGTTCCTCTCATTTGAAGAAGAAAATTGGGTATATAATAACTTTTAATATATCACAAGATGACATCTATTGTAAATACGCTATCATAGGTTGTTCAGAATTTTCTTAGGAAATACAAAATAGTGATTATACCACCATGCTCTCAAACTTATTTTCAATAAGTTAACATGTTGGGAAAGATATTGTGTGATTAGAAGTTTATAACTTAAAAGTTTTAACAGCAGTTGTTCTGTAGTTGGTGAACAACCATGGTACAGTCCACCCAGTTATTAGAGACTGTGGTAGTACTGTGAGTTTATAAGTGCAATCTTTCGCTACTCGAATTTCTTCGGCTCTGCCACTTCCTACAATATTTCTGCAACATGTAGGAGTAAAAAAGATTTACCGAAGCTTCCGTTACTTGAAATGGATAAATATGAAAGAGAGGCAAGGAACTTGCTGTTTCGTCTTCACCGGTTGTCTTTATTTGTTGGGTGGACAGACGTGACATTAGTAAACTTACGGTGGATGTTCCGACAACGTCACGTTGAAACCGCATCCTTCCACAGACGCGGGCAGGACTTCATTCTTTATTCTGCCATAGGATGTCTCCACCTGGCTTCCGAACACGATCCATCCAGTCACTAGCAGACTGCAGATGCTTCCTGCGAGAGCACCCTGTAGAAAGAAATTTACATTAAAATGTAGGAGTGGTTTAATATCTTTAAAGATAAATAAAATACTTATGTCATAAATTACACTAGTCGATAAATTGAAACTATTATATGTATCTGTTGTGTAAATAGGTGGATTTACCTAATTTTTTGTGCTAAATTCAGTGAAAAAAAAAATCAGTTTCTTTCTATCAAGTCACATTTTCTAGATACACAGCACTAACACAAAGACAGTAATACGAAAATGGTAAATATCAATCATTTTAAATTCAAGCATAACATGACACTTAGAACCACAATAAAGTTTTCTTGATGACATAAAAAAATCTTATAAACAAAGGAAATCAAGTCTCAGCACATGCTGAACTACAGGGCTGAAGACTCTACCTGAGTCGCCTCTACCAGCCAATGTCAGTACACTTTTCGCAAAACTAAGATACAACGAATGTGTGCTCCTTGTAATTATTAAGCCGGCCATAAAATTCTATGTACACTTCGCATCTTCTGTCTTCGTTAATGAGTTTTTGAACTGTATACCTTAATCCATACAAGAGAAATCCAACGCGCTGCCCGTCAAAATGCAACCTAAAGGCTCGGTAAGAATGCAGATAACTTAGGTTTGACTCGCTCTGTATTTCTATGGTCAGTGTGAAATGTATTGTGTCTGAATACTATTTTAAACATTTATTTACACATATTTCTGGCTGTAGAGCGATATCCACTTGAAATGTACTACAAAACTTACTTTTGAGTTTCCTCTGGGATAAAACATTCCCAATGAGAACATCCCGATCATGGCTCCATAAGTAACTCCTTGCGCTCTCAAACACATCTGGAACATCCGATCAGAATGCAAAGAATAATTATTGCTGGAGGCGTTGTAGGCTTTGCCTGCAAGACAGGAAATTTGTTGTCATTGCTCTTCATTTCAGACGAGCTTCAAGTTGACAAGTAAAGTCCGTTAGATTGTGAGCAGTCTAAAAGCGAACATGGGTGTTTTAAAACCTGCCATGCAATCTGTAGTTTTTCATATAAAGCATTCTCAGATAAATTCTGCAGTTAAATTCAATGAACATAGATTTACTGATTTAATACCTGCCCGCGTGTCCAAATGATTTCGTCTGTTTTTGGCGAAATGACATTCGGAAAATAAGAGGTGCATTACACTTTGTTTCAATATTCATTGTCCGTATTTTACTGTATAAGGTAAACCAGTGACAAATAATATAGAAACATTTCGTTATATATCCAAATTAAATTAACACAATTCTAAAACATACATTTTTCATTTTGAGGGTCCTTACTGAGTAACTGAATTCAGGGTTTCAGATAAACTTGTTCAACTTTAGAGTTGTCACGAACTTCTTTTCGGTTCTTACCTGTAGAACAGCCCCTAGTTTGTCAACCACGAAGACAAATGCAAGGCAAATTCCGCCGATAACGACGACCACGCATTTGATCATAATGTTGGCTCTGTGGTCGCTGATCTTCTCTTTGAAGCATGGCCTTACGAAGTCCTCGAACAGCGTGGCGCCCAGAGAGTTCAGACTGCTAGACATCGTGCTGTTGGAATGATCTCTCATAAGTCATCATACTTTGCATTTCTAGGAAATTTCCGTCATTTCCAAGATTATTACGATCATGTTTTGGTAACTTACATTCTAAGAAACTAAGCAACACAAAAGCTGCATAAAGTGAGTTACCAAAGGAATTATAATTCTTCCAGGAAACTGTACGTGATACCTGTATATGATTCATATTGACGTCAAGCATTTTGTGGAGACTTTTAGCCCCTCTGATAGCCAATTGTGATAATTTAAACATTTAAGTTTGAAATAGGCGAGAGATGGTCCGAGATTTTGCAAGGATCATCCTAATTCATGACAGAGTTCCTTTACGCTTCATAAAGCTTTGAATATCTTCCTCTCAGCTTTACTTCCTTTTCGAAGAGTTCCGCTGTGAGAATTTTTATTGCACCGGGAATCTCGATTCTAATGGCAATCTCGGGGACGATTATAATAAGCAGTAATGATAATAATTATTATGAACTTCAAGTGATTGATTTGAAAATAACAATCACTTACGATGCAAGTCTTAAGAATGAAAGCTTATTTTCTGAGTATTTACGAAACTAGCCCGCATGTCGAGTGTAGCAAACTACGATCAAAATACCATTTAGCAATTAATTTACATATATTAATGCCGTCATAGTATTGATCGGCATAACAGATGACTTGAATGCTATGTGCCAGTAGTGTTTCCACATAGGGAATTTCTGTAAACAACAGCATCAACACTAGCATTAATATAACAATATCTTAAAACAATGTTCAAATGCATTATTATCTATAATATAACACTGTTTAATCAATTAATGTAATTTATGTACTTTTTTATCCAGAACAGTCTTTTTGAAAGTAAGTTTGGCGTTCCTCGAACAGCTTTATTAATATGGTAATGAAGAATTCCTACACGAAGATATCACATGTACTTCGGTACATCATGTCTTTATTAATGTTTTAATTACTGCGGTGTAATAAATGATGAGAAAACAATTGTTAAACGACGCAAACAATTAACTATCAATCTTGGAAATATTTTTCACACTAGTGTTAAAAGTAGATTTGTATTATGTAAAATTGAATTTGTAACACGCTTGTCTAGCGTTAAAAAAATCTATTTTTAGGTATGACAATCTAAATTGGTAAGTTAATATGTTCGTTATTATTATTATTATTATTATTATTATTATTATTATTATTATTATTATTATTATTATTATTATTATTAGTTCCAGCTAAATTGTGAGTTACAATTTGCAAGTATGGCTCTAATATAGTGCAATAATGCAATGTAACTCTCCTGGCTAGAAAAATTATTCAAGTCTTAGAGAAACAGATATTTTATTCCATATTTAGAGCTAATTTTAGTCTCATTATATGTCTTCACAGCTACATTACACGGATCATAGAGTATTTAGCAAAAAACCAAATTGGCGTTTAGATATAAAATAATGGATGATTCCCTTGTCAGAAGGATTCTTCCCAAGGTCTTGATTACGATATGACATTACTTTACTTTAACTTTAATTGTGTATTTAATTTTATTGTGTCAGTATAGGGTTTCATCAGTAAAATTCTAGTATCTAAGTCTAGCTAGCAGAGGCATATCCAGTTCAAGAACTTTTCAGTCACTATGGTTGAGCGAGTCAGGATTTTGTGCAGTAAGATAGAAAATTTTTACATAAATTCCCCATCATGTTTGAACATATTACACTTATGTCATGTGAATTATGTAATTCTGTATTGTGCTTGGAAAATTTACCTTAAAGAAGCGCTGAATATTCCTGCTACAAAAAGTCCCGGCAAACCTGGGACAGAAGATGCTATGTCCATAACGTAGTATGGAAGTAACTGGTCTGGTCGTGATATGATCTATTGGAAATAGAACGAAATAGGTTCATATAACGACGTCTAAGAAGTGATAACTCGTATCTGTAAATTTTCTGCTGAATAAAAAAAATAAAAATTAATTTTTCTCAAAATGCACGAACATTTTATATACGTTTCTGCTTTGCAAGGTCTTGTACTCAAGGAGAAAATATTAGTTAACTGTCCAATTTTGTGAACATCATAAAGTAGTTAATATGAGTATAAATAATAATGTAGTTAAATTAAATGACCATTTTTGTAGATTATAGATAACACTTTTTAGTCATATATATATATATATATATATATATATATATATATATATATATATATGAAACACACCCAGCATCTTCTTGTAGCTGTAGAGTATTTCATGAGTTTATACAGAAATTTTTAAAATTTTAAGACGATCATATGAAATTCTAAATAAAACCAAACATCTACTCTACATAAAAATTTAGTTGTGGCTTTCTTTCTATCAGTGAGTAAAGCTGTCCATTTCATACAGTAGGTAGATATCCTTCATACGGGAATGATTTTGTTCATTTATCCTCGAGCCGACGCATACTTTTAATTAACACCATAGGAATTAGAACGCACTTCATGCATTACTATATTTAGCTGAGATGCCATGGGGAAATAGTTTTTTTTTGTGTTATAATCACCAATAGGCTTATAGCTAAGTATAAACTAATATATCAACTTTAATGGTATATGGGCGTGTGTTTACGCTAATTATTGCATTAAATTGAAATGTAATTAACTACGAAAAATATCTGACCTGATATTTTAGAATTTCTTCATATAAATTTATTCTCAAATACTGTTATATAAATTCGTCCCTTATCAAGAAAGTATAGTTGATAACAACGTAATTTTATAGTTTAATATCCATGTATGATAATGTACATGCATTAACGCAATTGACAATTATTAAATGTGACGAAAATCTTACGGAGAAGACTACGCCTTCTGTGTAATGGTATCTTCTAGCGTACTGTTACGGGGTGCAGACATTCATAATGGGTGTTAGAAAAGTTGATAATAATCTAGTTGTAATAATGGTTACTAATTTAGTTATCAAATACTTCAAACCAACAGCACCTTAAAGAAGTCAAATTGGAAATTGTGAAGTGACTGAACATTAAGTGAACGTCTACTGGTTATTTTGTAATTTATGATAATCTCTAAGTTCGTTACCTTTGACGTAATGGGATCGCAATCATAATATTTGGCATAGATTAGGAGGCCGGTCACACAGCTTATGGAAGAGATGAAAATTACTTCCAGGACAAATATGTACAGCGACCTGCAATCAAGTGAAATTATTCATTAGTCACGTGATTTAAAAACCTTCGTAGTTTTGATCTAAGATCGGCAGCATGCTGCATCGGATATCTGTTTCGGACAGGACGGTTTTGTCTCGGACCGTTCGATGTGACTATGATTACACGCATTGTTACTTATGAGACTGCAGAAAACTGCAACGGATATTCGTCGCAATGAAATGTCCGATGCAGTATGCTGCAGTCCTATAACAATGTCTGTAATCACCGTCACATCGAACGGTCCGAGACAAAACAGTCCTGTCTGAGACAGAATGTCCGATGTAGTATGGTGCAGTCCCATGACAGTGCCTGTAATCACCGTCACATCGAACGGTCCGAGACAAAACCATCCTGTCTGAGACAGAATGTTCGATGCAATATGCTGCAGCCCCATAACAATGTCTGTAATCACCGTCAGATCGAACGGTCCCAGACAAAACCATCCTGTCTGAGACAGAATGTTCGATGCATTATGCTTCCGGCCTAAGAGAGTTTAATTAAAGTTAGAATCACACATTCTTCCCCAGGTGTCTTACCTTTGTCACTTTTTAGTTTCCTTTGAAATATTTAATTTTTAGATGTAGATTGTAATCAAAAACACTCTTGACTTGGCCAGTATTTCGACAACAAAAAGTATTAAATTTTGTTGGTAATCGAACATACAGCCATGACTTTGACACTACGTGAAGCTCGAATCTTAACTGTTGCATGTAACCCGCTAAAATTGGTTATTGTAATAGATAAATTGAACTAAATATTAACATATTCAAGAGACTTACATCCGAGCTTTGGAGTATGTTGGAAGAGCCATGAATTTCTGAACTGCCGCCTGGCTAAGAGAGAACCCTCCGAGCCACGTGAAGCAGTTACCAATCACAACGCTCCAGAAAGTCATTCTTTTAAACGGAGATATATCCATTCTGAAATTAAACAAATTATATAAGTAAAAAATTTCAGAGTTTTCCAGTCTAAATAATGCGGTAGTTCCAAGATCTTTGATGGTCGATAGATATCCGAAGATAGTATTCACTTATTCATACAGTTAGGTTAGTAACTTCGGGGCTTGCGCTAACTCCATGTGGCAATCGGGAAAAGGTAACCCATGTTTCTGTTAATTATATCGCGCAACGTAGTCTAAGGTTTTTGTACAGAAAGCATAAATTGATATTTAAAATCGTTAGACAGCATTGAGATATATATTTCGTATGTTGGGACCAAGAGGAAGGCGGAGAATAGGAAAGGTTGGAGAATGCTGTGTTTGCAGTGAAAGAGCTGCCCTTGGGCAGAAAACTATGAATTAATGAATGAATCTCTGTTGTTTAGTGAACTGTCCGAAGAGAGGTCTAAACCTCATAAGTGATAAAAAGAAGGCACCGCTTATGAGGAAATTAAACCAGGAGCTAATGAGTTAGGGTGGCCACTTCCTTTCCTCCTAATGAATTTCTTTTAGTACTTTAATTTGAATTTGAATTTATTTATTGCTAGTAAGTTTGAAACGAATACAAGTTAATACAATGTAAGAAAAAATAACCCACTCATGAATGCTCAGGAGGGAATTCCAATACAGACAAAAATAAAATTAAAATTGAGAGTGAATACAGATTAAAAGGTGTTTAATATGTTTAAACCCATACTATAAATCCAATACAAATTGTTTATATTCTTTTATTGATTTGGAGAGGATTTATGGTTAAAATAATATTAGAATAAAATTTGTTTAATTATCTGGGACCTTGACTCATACTATGATAAAAAGCTGTTCTGCTTTTACATTTAGGTTCAGACAAACGCAGAGAATTCATATTTTTAGTTCTATATTTATGTATATACCTTACAAACCTATTAAGATTTCTGTGAAAATATTTTAATAAAATGAAATAATAAATTTGTTTAATGTTGAAAACTTTGAAATGTTTAAGCAACAATTCAGTTGAGTAATCTTTCTGCTTTTTTAAACAAATTTTAATACTCTTTTCTGCAGTAAAAATAACGGATATAGGCTGGATTCATAAGTTCCACCACAACCTATAATGCCATACATACTCGTAAATATAGATTGAAAGATAAATAAATTATACGTAAACAGTTGAGTTAATTGACAAAATATTTCTTACAACAACAAAGTAATATAATGTTTTACGTAATATATTTCAAATAAAATGAACATAATTATTCCATTTTAAATTATTATCAATAATAAGTATTTAATCTCCTTAATTTCATTAATAACTGAACAATTGCAATTTATATGGGAACAATCAAAATTATGCATTTGAATTTGTTTTGTATGGATGAAATTGGTTTATTACCTTTATTATTTAAGGAAAATAGGATAGCTATTGTTTTATCTTTATTAATTACAAGTGAATTTAAATCGAACCATTTTTGGTTTAATTTTAAGCCGCAATTTGCATTATAATAAGCATCAGTCCAAGTTTTTTCACTAAAAAGTAACACAGTATCATCAGCATACGAATATGTGAAACAGTATTGTTAAACTAAAGCAAATTACAGTGATGTGTAAGTGTAGTGCAGACTATCTTGTCACAACTTGTAATCTTATCTATTAACCACAATAGCTGTCTGAAATGTTAAAATTAAATAAATAAGTACATATTATGTCTTATACAAGGCAAATGAATGAAATATTTAATGATTACTGTAAGACATTTTATCATTAAAAGTCCTGACATAATGAAAATTTGTAATATGAAGAAGTTTAAGTTGGTGTTAAAGGACTACTTGTTTTTACAGTATATTTATTCACTTCAAGAATTATAAAATGAAATGATAGTACATAATAATTTACCAGATTTTCTTTCTTGAATTCAGGTATGTGAACTCCAAGACAATTTAAAATGTACTTAGAAAAATTGGACAATATGAAGACCGTAAAATGCTCTGCATTTCCCATAATGCTTACTGCACTGTCAAGACTTGTAAGTAGACATTGACAACACATTTTTCATCGTTTACGCTGGTTTATAATGTGTACTTTGAAGTAGTTTGCAGTAATTTTAAAATAACCTTGAATTTTAATGTACACTGAACGCTAATTCAGTAAAAATTCTCTCTCTCTCTCTTTTATGACTTACTCAAAAATTCGAATCCGTCCACCGAGTTGACTCCTCTCCCACACAACTCCTACCCCTCCGACTTCGATGACTCCAAGGATAATGACCACTATACTGGCCACCGTCATCACCACACCCTGCAGCACGTCTGTCCACACCACTGCCTTAATTCCTCCCTACTCGAAAAGAGAGGAAAATTGAGATAGTGAAGAAAAATACGTGATGGAAAAGATCATATTATACTATTTAATTAATAAAATCACACCAGTGTGAATTAGTTTTCAAATGGTGTTTTTAATGTGGGCAACAATAATTTATTGAGAATTTTGAGATCCTGTATGAAATCGAATGTAACATGCAACAAGGCTGGTGTGCATAAACAACAGTAAGTAATTATTCACTCGCTTGACTTGCAGATGTTAGTGCAATTTTGTGTATCCTGACAGTAGCATTGTCGGCTTTCCATAGCCAAATTACTACAAGTAATAGCGAGGGAAATTTTCTGTTCCCTTTTAGGAGATAAATCGAATCCCGTAATTTTTATGAATAAATTAGAACATAGTTATAAATAGTTTACACTACAATTCCCAACAAAACATAAGAATTTGCAAAACAATAGAATAGCCAATGGAAATTTTAACAAAAATTGTCATATTTTCTAAAACAATCCGCAAAACAACAAAATAATATCATACTCTTTTGTTAGTCGTACTTATGGAAATCATGTCCAAATATTCATTCATTCATTCATTCATTCATTCATTCATTAATTCATTCATTCATTCGGTCCAGAGACGGCTAAGGAAGAGAGAGTAAGAACTTACTAAGTGAAATGAAATATGAAATAGAGGAGTGTAATAGGAAGTTAAATAAGACGATAGATAAGACGATAGAGGTATTGAAAATAGATAAGTAGTATGATGGAGGAGACTAGCTAGAATAGCGAAGTATAATATGTAGAAATTGAGTGAGATCTGAAAATGAAATGTGCATAAGGAACAGACATAATAACGAACATATTGGACAGTAGTGTAATACGTTTTATTAACAAGTATTATTAGAAACAGTGTGTGTTCGATATAGACTAAGTGAACTGAGAATCAAGAACGAAGTGATAAAAATGTAAATTTTGAATGAATGAGAGGAGTGTAATAGGAAGTTAAGTAAAACGATAGAGATAAGGAAAACAGGTGAGGTGTATAGCGGGGGAGGCTAGCAAGAATAGCGAAGTTTAATATGTAGAAAATCAGTGGGATCTGAAAAGGGAATGTACACAAGAAACAGACATAATAACGAACATATTGGGCAGTGGTGTAGTATGTTTTAGTAACGAGTATTATTAGAAACCGTATGTGTTGATATAAGTGAACTAAAAATCAAGAACAGAGTCGTAAAAGTGTCAATTTTGAATGATCTAAATTAAGTTGTTAGGTTTTAAAAGTGGGAATACTGATCAATTTAAATGGGGTCGAAAGTTAAATTATAAGAGCGTCTACAAAAGGTATATCTGTAATCAATGTAACTTTTGGCACCGGGTACAAAATTGTGAGATCCACATTTCATGGATGTAAATGTTGACATCCATTCATTCATTCATTCATTCATTCATCCATCCATCCACTCATTTATCTATTTATTAATTAATTTATTTTATTAGTTAATAATTTTATTCGATTAATGACTACTGAAACCAGATACGGTTTCTGACCTCATTCACTAAGGCTCTCTCCAAGATTCCTGTCTTCTTCAGCTATGTTTTGATGTCCTTTCAGTAGGTGCAGATCGTTGTCTATTTCGTATTTTTATCGCAGTCGTCATCTATCGAGTAGTTATATCCGCCTTGGATTCTTCTCCGTTGCTATTCTGAGAAGATTTATCCGTTCTCGACGTTGGATATGTGACCTAGCCGTTGCAGTCTTCGGCTTTTCAGAAGTGACCTCTGTATGATCTGAATTGTTATACAGGCTTCTCAATTCAGTATTTTTGGAATTCTCTTGTCTAGAATGGTGCAAAAAATTTTATAAAAATTTTGGGTTCAAATTTAATGAGGTATTTGTAAAATTTTGTGTTAGAATACACGTTTATACTTAGAAAAGTACAGTGGAGTCCCTCCGTTGGAAACTTCTGTAATTTAAACTTCTAATTTGGAAAGCTAGGTGACTCGTCCACTACAGAACACCACTCAATACGTTACTGATACGGCGATCGCTTTGTTCATGCTCGACATTTACATAAAAAAATACAGTATGGAAGAAGAAAGAAATTCATTTTCACTTATTCATGAAGATACAAACTTAAATAAGGATTATTTTAGCATCTGAAATATATACAAAATATATAGGAAGAAAAATTTTTAATAACACACACAAATATAAGAGTAAATAATTACAGGGGCAACTCTTCTAAATAAAATGTTTTAACATTGACGACAGATATATTTTTAATTCATTTAGACTGATACCATTTCATAATAATACATTTACTCCGACAAAAAATTAAGTTGAAACGTGTAGGAAATCTGCTGCGTGGTCCATCCAACGCTTAAGAACAAGTACATCATCCTCAATACATAGTATTAAAGCAGTCAATAGTGTTTGTACTCACCCTGTTGCTTACTCCTCATCCCCACTATACGAGTCACTGGTTAATTGCTTGGGAGTGTTTGCATCGCCGAGGTAGAGACGGGCACATAAGACCAATAACGTAGTACACAATAAGTACAAATATATTAAATGACCTTCGATTGGCTAATAGTTTTACCTCCCTTTATGAACGAAGAAGGGACTCGACTGTATAGATAACAGGCCTGTTACTATTTTGTAGACAGATTTCTTTGGTTCTTGGGAGGAGTTTGGACCTAAGACATTTTGGAGACTGTAGTGGCATATGTTTGTATTAGTTAGGCAGTGCGTGATTTTCTTCTCATATATATATATATATATCCTAGTATGCTAGCAGACAATATCATGTCAATCGTTGTACTCACCATCATAGTGTAGAATATGCAGAGAGCAGCTATGATTAGCGCTGTTATATGGACGTTAACCCCGCTGACTGCAACAAAGAATGATAATTCGCTTAATGTAATTACAGAGTGTCAGATTTAGTATACTTTCTGTAGATTATGAAATTTTCTTCTTCCTTAAAGATCAAATTTAAACATTCATCTCGTTATACTAGACAGGCGTAATTTTGAAAACAGCGATTTATATATTCATAGTTATGTTTCAGAGTATACTAGCGCACAAATAAGCGATAAAAGCTCCGGTTTCCTTCTTTCAAACCCATCCTTGCTCATATAGTAATGCAGAATTTCTGCACGGAAATATACGTACTCGGTACATCACAATAATATGAAATGCGTAAATAATCACTTAGTGATTTAAGACGGTGCACATTCCGTAGGATCCCGGCCACTTAGTCACTCGTAATGAGTGCACCTCTGCACGTAATGTGTTGGACATTGTGCCACTGTCACACATCTGTGACACAGTGCATGAGGGTTGGCCACTAAAGGGAAACAAAGAGGTAGAACTTAAACTGAGAGGATTAAATCCGGCATCGAAACTGGAATCAGGTGTGACTTAGTTGATAAAGCGTCAGCATGTAGAGCTAAAATCGTGGGTTCGAATCCTGGTGCCGGAGAGAATTTTTCTCCACTCCACTCATCGTTTGTCATATGGTAATGCAGAATTCCTGCACAGAAATATCATACGTATTTCCGTACATCACAATAATTAGAATTTTATTTATCTTATGTGTATAAAAGTTACGTAGAAATATACGATATAAAATTTATGGAAATCTATATACGAACTAAGATTCAGTTAAATATATTCTCACTATTTCGTCCTTTTCTATTGGGAAAATCTAACTAACATAACATCTTATGGCCTATATATGGCGCAATCATTTAGTGAATGGAGGCACAGCAAACTTTAGCGACAACCACGCTGTCGCATCTGCGAAGGCTTGTGCATCACATTAACATTTATGGTAAGGATCTCGGTCTTTGAGTCGACCTGGTTGGCAAGTTGGTATAGCGCTGGCCTTCTATGCCCAAGGTTGCGGGTTCGATCCCGGGCCAGGTCGATGGCCTTTAAATGTGCTTAAATGCGACAGGCTCATGTCAATAGATTTATTGGCATGTAAAAAACTCCTACGGGACAAAATTCCTGCACATCCAGGAACGCTGCAGTTGCGAGCTTCGTTAAATAAAACATAACATTTCTAAGTCTTTGAATTCCACTGTTCTCTTAGTCTAAAACGAATAGAAAATATTGACAATAAGTCAGAGTATAATCATCTATCCTAATATAACTTATTCTGGAGACTTTCAATATGAGGCATTATTTCTGATTGTAATGTTCTTACAGATGGTTATCTGGATTATTTCGATAAAAGAACTGAATCAGATGGGATAAACTAATTTTAATATTCAAATTTGTGCGTTCACACCTGTGGAGTAACGGTTAGCGCGTCTAGCCGCGAAACCAGGTGGCCCGGATTCGATTCCCGGTCGGGGCTAGTTACCTGGTTGAGGTTTTTTCCGGGGTTTCCCCTCAACCCAATATGAGCAAATGCTGGGTAACTTTCGGTGTTGGACCCCGGACCAATTTCACCGGCATTTTCACCTTCATCTCATTCAGACGCTAAATAACCTAAGCTGTTGATAAAGCGTCGTAAAATAACATACTAAAATAAAAATAAAAAATCAAATTTGTGACTAAAAGAGTCCTACAAAACGTCCAAATAAGAGAATCCAAGATCAGTAAAACTGTTATGCTCTGTGATTACCAAGCTCCAACCGACGTCGTTAGTTGGCGTTAAAGTGTGAAGACCCTGAACAGCGATCAGATTATTTGTGAGCTTTGTAAGATTGAGAAAGTTGTTTCCTTCAAATGGGTCAGTTGATATCTTAAGTATACTAAAAAATACCGACTACTCGGGATAGAAAGGCCACACATCTAAGTGTACCTACTCTCCTTTCAAATTATAAAGGGCCTAACACAGACGAAAACATATAAAGACTAACCGAATAAGAATCTCTGTGAAAAAAGAAATAGAGGATCATGTTCACAATTTAGAAATAATTTTTGATGGTCTAGAAAAATGGCTGTTGCATCATTCCGTCTCCTGCCTAGTTATGACTGTTTCGAAAAACATTTAGCCTACTTCAACTTTCTGTCGTCACCGACTTGCATTTCATGCAAGAGTTGTGGAAATAAATATGCGTCCCATCTGGATGTGTGTAGTCATGGTATAGAAGTCGTGTACTGTTGTGAAATATTAGACTACAAAATGAAAGCAATTTTCAAATTTTTGGACCAGAGGACGCCTTAAAAACCAGTTCTTCTTCATCTTCAATTCAAGAATTAGGCTTAAAGCCTGATCCGTCTTCACAGTGACTCCTTCTAACGTTTCCTTAGTCTTCCTTGGTCTCTTTTTCCTTCTGGTCTATATGTTAGTTAATATTCGACTTGGAATTCGGTGGCTATACATTCTCTCTAGATGTTCATTCCAGTGCTATCTAAAATTACGAATCTTTTCTTTGAGTGATACCAAGTTTAGTTCGCTTCTTATGTCGCAATTTTTTATTCTTTCTATCCTACATTCTATACCAGATGTCTTTGGAGCAGACCATAACAAGGGTCTCAACGCATCTCATGTTATCGCTGCGCTCCCATTGGTTGTCGGGTCATTACTTAGCTGATAGCGTTGTAGACACTAGCGCGTGCATATCCTGGTTACGAGACACGCGTCCACTACTACAGTTCTATTGCGTCTAGCATCTGTGCAGTGTATGAGCAGACGACAGCAGTACAACTAGTGACTGATGCAAGAACGTATATTCAAAGACAAATTACTTTAATTTTCTCTTTTCGTTATATGAACGTAGTCGGTCACTTAATACACAAACAGACATTTAGTATCGTGTGAACCGCGCTCTCTTGCATCTTGTTCCGTTGTTTATGTCTGTTCCAAAGACATCTGGTATAGAGTGTAGTGCAATCCTTCACCGATCTTAGAAACTTCAGTTCAGATGCTTGCAATTTCTTTCTGTCATTGCATGTGAGACTCCAGGTCTCTGATCCATATAACAGAACTTTTACTACTGTTACATTATAAAACTTTGAGTCCATTTCTTGTTTTACCCTTCAGTGTTATATTTATCTACCGCATATCTGCTGGAACATTGGAAGTTTGTTTCTAAAAAAAAAAAACAGTTATGTTACAAAATTATCAAATTGTCAACTCTGCAAGTTGGTGAAATTATGCAATTGACTGAATAATTTGCAATATGAAATTGAAGACCTCTCCGGAGTAAGGTTGTAACCAACAAATCTGTAATACACATTTCAGGATAAAGAAAAATAATATCACGACCATATTTCATTAGGTCTAAATTTACTAGCAGAGCCTTTTGACTAATCAAGAATACACGTTTATTCAGCTATTGGTTGCAATAATTTATTGTTATAAGTGAATTCTTCAAAATTACCTTTTCCACCTGTCACATATATCATCCAGTCTTCAATTAATGTGCTTGATTTCCCGAGATGTAGTCAGTACACATGTAGATTATTATATACTGCAAACAAATATTGGATATACTATAAGTGTGCCCGAGTATTAACTGCACTTAAAGACTTTATGGGAGTAATGAACTAAATAGATTAATTTCCGATTCAGTGAAGAGTCATAATAACTTTGTGAGCGCACAAACAATTAGATACTTCCAGCTCTCGGATTGACTTCCTTTCGCTGTAGCTATACTTTACAAATATAGGGACTTACCCTGACTGAAGGCCAAGGCGGGCACATACAGAACAATGGGGATGTACAGCAGCAAACCAATTGTCCACACAACAGACGCCATCACTCGCACCCTACGGCTAAACCGTAGCTGAAGATACTGCAGAAGCAAGTACATTAATGGAATAGTATAGCAGATTATACAGATTAATTATCAGGTTAGACTTAAGCATTGGAATGGAACAAAGCTAACGGGGACTATTTTTATTAGAACTTTGGTTGGTATTCAACGATGAAGATTGGGAGGAAAAAAGAGAGCGAATATTTAATAAATAAGGAAACAAGAGAATGAGCAAAAAATAGAGGAAAATAAAATTATATGGAAGGTAAGAAGAAATGAACATAAAACAAGAAAAAGAGACATCAAAGATTGAAAACGATTGAAATATAAAGATAAATGTAGGGAAAGAAGTGAAAAAGACAGTTGTAAAAAAATAAGAATATGAAAATAATATAATAATTGTAATACTGGGAGATATGTAGGGGGAGAAAGTAAACATTCGAAGGAAAATAAATAAGAGGAAATGGAAAATAAATGTTCTTAAAGTTAAAAAAAAAAACAAAGAGAGTGAAAATTATTGTAAGAAAGAATCTCAAGATAAAGGTAAAGGAAAAAACTGAATGAATATATTCGAGAATGAATAATTAAATATCAAAGTGATTGATTGTGCCTATAAGTGAAATAATGATTGAATACATCATTGAATGAATGAATGAATGAATGAATGAATGAATGAATGAATGAATGAATGAATAACTAATGAATAAATAGATAAATAAATAAATAAATAAATAAATAAATAAATAAATAAATAAATAAATAAATAAATAAATGGGTGAAAGATAAATTAATGAGTAAAAATAATGATGTAAAAGAACGAATGAATACATGAATTAGAGTAATAATTATTAAACTATCGATTTGTTATAAACTGAGTAACGTAAAAAAATTTCTGTAATTATTCTTTTCTTTACTTTTCCAGACTTACAAATCTAAAGAATTTTTTTAAGTTGGCAATATTGAACTGTAGTAAAATATAGGCCTATATCTCACCTCATACGTAGATGTTAACTGCAGCTCATAGAAGACCGGCAAGTAGAAGATGTCAGTTAACACTCCAACTATCACCACGCAGACACTAACAAGCCAGTATAGAGTTCCGTAGAGATAGATTTCGGTCGGGGCCCCCATCATCATGATACCGGACAAAAAACTGGAAAAGTTATTGAAGTTATTTTAATGCCATAATGAAATTTTACCGCATGCTATTATTCAAAACTTGAGCTTTCATTTGATACAATAATTATAGGCCCATAACAAACTTATATGCTTGTGGAAATAATGAGCAAAATGTATGTATATATGTTTAAATTGAACACCATAATTTGGTTCTGTTTGACGTTTCTAGACTCAGTAGGAACTATGTCAATGGCGACATGAATGACAAATGACATTACAGACCTTTCCCAAGCTACTTTGCATGTAAGTCCATCAGTTTTGTTGAGTGACTTAGTGTTTACACATGGCCGAAAATAATCCAGTCCGCTACTTGCCAGTGCTAGATTACCCAGGTCTAATCTGATAGACACGTATGACAACATTTATTTGCTATGTCGACTTATCTGTTTAGCCCAACGACAATAAAAGTAAATTATGTCATTTTGCTTTCTTTTTATTCCTTTTTTCTATGTACCTTCAAGTTCAAAGAAGGAAACAAGGAAGCGAGCAAAAAACGGAAATAAATAAAATGATATGGAAGATAAGAGGACATAAATATAAAGTAAAAAAGAGACAGCAAAGACTGAAAACGATTCAAATAGAGAGAGAAATGTAGGAAAAGAAGTGGAAAGAGGAAGTTGTAGAAAAAGAATATGGAAAGAATATAATAATTGTAATAATGGAAGACAAGCAGGGAAAGAAAGTAAACATTCGAAGGAAAAGAAATAAGAGGAAATGGAAAACAAATATTTTAAAAGTTAAAAAATTAACGTAAAATAGTGAAAATTATTCAAAGAACAATGTCAAGGTAAAGGTAAAGTAGAAACTGAATGAATATATTCGATAATGAATTAATTAAACATCAAAGTGATCGATTGTGCCTATACGTGAAGGAACGATTGGATACATCATTAAATGAAAGAATGATTGATTTTATGAATGAGTGAAAGAATGATTGAATAGAATAAGTGAAAGGATGGTTGAATAAATGAATGACTGAAAGAAAGATTGAATACTGTACATAAATAAATGTGTGAAAGATAAATTAATGAGTAAAAATGATTAAATAAATGATTGAGTGAAAGAAGGTATGAATTACATGAATTAGAGTAATAATTATTGAACTATCGATTTGTAATGAACTGAGTAACACAGGAAATAAATATAAAATAAGTAAATATAAGCTTTGCCCTCAAGTATGATTGATACTCATTGTCATTTTGTTTTAAGTTGGAGATTTACGGTGGTGCCATCTCTCATAGAAGTCTCATAAATGACTATATCGGACGACGAAGCCTCGCTCTAAGTGCAAATTTAAATGAGTAATACAGTGTCCGGCAGAGCGATCTCGGTTTGAATGGGCCACCGCACAGGTTCCTTCATAGTTGCGCTTCAGTGTCACAGTAGAGCATCGATTATCCGAATACGATCAACCGAAACATCGGTTAACGAAAAGCGTTCCAGTCGGCAAATTCAAATTTTGCTCGCTCTCTATGTAGAAGTTCCTTTACAGTTGTTTGCGAGATTTGACTGCAAAAAAACGAGTCTCAGCTCTGAAGGAAAGAAAATTTTGGACTTATTTTCCTAAACTGTATTTCCTACTTTAATGACCATTTTGAACTTGTCAAACTAGGCTAGTCAGTTCTCTGTTTTATTTGTAAGATTTGTGATACAAAATATAGGCTACATGTACAGTTTTGTGGTTAATAACAGTGTTTCTTTATTTCATGCTAATCCTATGATACCGGTACAATTTGTTTCCGTAAATGATCGGATACCCGAAAAATCAGTTATCAAAACACCTCCCGTCCCAATTGTTTCGGATAATCGATGCTATACTGTATATATCTTTGAGCAGCCAAGTCATGCCATTTCAGTTACCATCATAGCGAGGACAGCTGAACGTGGAGTATTTTGTTGTTGAAGCATATTTAAAAAAAAATGACGAATCTGTGATTGCAAAGTAGCTGCAATTTGGTACCCATTTTAGAGTAATTCGACAAGAAAGTATTCCTGATAAGTAAACCATACTGTTTTGGGTGAGAAATTCCAGACAAATGGTTCAACTTTCAAATCCTGGAAAGACACGAGCAATTATATTAGGACACAAACGGCAAACCGACGCTGTAAAACACCTTGACATTTCCCCCGTTAAAGTAAGTACAGTGCATATCCCTTTCAGTTCTTCAGTAAAAAAATCTTGGCATTCACATGGATAATAATCTCAACTGGAACTTGCAAATCACAGAAACCTGCAGAAAAATATATTCTATTATCCATGTGCTAAAAGGGATAAATATGTTCATTTCCCCTCTTGCTTAAAAAAGTCCCTTGTGCAGACACTTGTATTTCCCCATTTTGACTATGCTGACATTTTACTGACTGACCTCTCTAGCGACAACAAAACGAAACTTCAACGTGCTCATAATTTGTCTGTACGTTTTGTAAGCAATGTTCGTAAATATGATCATATTACCCCATTCCTGGAAGCAATAGGTTGGCTTAAACTAGATAAGAAAATAAATTTACATTCACTTCTCTTCCTCTTCGAAATCTTGAACTCTTCTATTCCTTCGTACCTGTCGTCTCGCTTCACTTACCTTTCTTCCCACCATAATCAGAACACACGCTCTCGTCATGAAACAATACTAACAATACCATCCCATCGCACCTCCTCATACTCATCCTCTTTCACAGTAGCCCTGCCAAGACTCTGGAATTCGCTACCTGCTACCATCAGGGACTGTCGAAATAAAATTGAATTCAAACGCAAACTTACTAGACACTTGGTCGGTAATTGATTTCTTGTAAATAGTTTCCTTAATCTATCACAAAATATTTCAATATACAGTAATTTCATCACTAGACAATTTTGTTATTCTAGGTTTAATTTGTAATTTAGTAAATTCAAAATATTCTTTGTTTTTCCATGATAAATTATCTAGCTTTAATTAGTCAGGTAATCTTTTCGTACTTTGATTTTTATTGTAATTGTAATTGTAAATTTAATACGAATTGTAATTTTAGTCTTCATATTATAGTTGGAATCTCCTGGTATAGGGGCAGAGAAGGCCTGACGGCCTTATCTCTACCAGGATAAATAAATAAATACTACTACTACTAATAGAAGTCGTCCGTAGACGTCGCAACGTTCCGACTCTGGAGAATAATTAACTCTGTCACCACATCTTCATGATGCGACAGCCATTGAACCTGCTCGGATATTGAGAATATCTGATTGGAGTTTC
The DNA here is from genome assembly GCF_040183065.1 of Periplaneta americana. Classification (NCBI taxonomy): domain Eukaryota; kingdom Metazoa; phylum Arthropoda; class Insecta; order Blattodea; family Blattidae; genus Periplaneta; species Periplaneta americana. The sequence continues at coordinate 85,861,458 of NC_091129.1, read as the reverse complement.
AGACGAATCTTACACCTGGACCTCAAGTTCCATCCCTACAAAGTTACGGTGGTTCAGGAACTGCGGCAATGTGACTGGCTCAACCCAAGATCCTTGCGAGACCATAATGGAAAAAATGTTTCAGTAGTGCTCAGTAGTGACTACGGGTAAGTTCAAGCTCATTTGTCGGGGTGCGTCAACAAACAAAACCTTCAATATTGGGGCCACAGAAATTCCTCGAGAAATGCATCAGCAACCTCTGCACAGCGAGCGTGTTACTGTTTGGTGTTCTGTTGCACAGTTTGGAATAATAGGGCCATACTTTTTTGGAAAGGAGGACTCACAGTCACTGTTTGAGAAGTGTGTAGCTCGTGAGGGCAAGCATTGGACGATATTTTCTTTAAAACAAAGTGATGTGAAAATGACAAGCATACTTCTGTAAGATACCGGTAGTAAAATAAAATTTTGAATGTGATCTATAGGGCTAAGAATTGTATGCCGTTACATTGCGCTTCATGTGCCTCTGACTTCAGGTACCGGTACGGAAACCTGGCTGTCAAACAATACAATTATAGTAAAGTTGCAATTCTTTATGAACATGTGCCTGAGGAAGATTTCAAATATCTACTGGCCAATGATAATAAGTAACGAAAATTTATGGAGACTAACAGAAGAAGAACCAATAGAGATTCAAATTAAAAGACGGAAATGGAGGTGGATAGGACATACTCTGAGAAAACCTAATGAGGCTATAGAAAGACAAGCATTGGAATGGAATCCCCAAGGAGCTGGGAAGGTGGGGCGACCAAGAGGGACATGGAGGAGAACGGTTAATGAAGAGGTGGGAAAGTGTGGGAAAGTCTGGACAGAAGTGAAGGCTACGGCAGCAAATCGTGTCCGTAGGAAGGTTCTGACTGAGGCCCTATGCTCCACATAAGGAGTGAAAGGATATATTACTACTACTACGACGGAATTGCGTTGGGGTGTGGGATTTTAGTGTGTTTCGTTCAGCAATGAACTTTAGTTGATCGGTTACATTAGAACCGAATACTGCTGTTCGTAAGAAGCAGCATTCAACGTATTGTAAAGAAGAATAATAGCAATATGCCGAGGACGAAATTTGTGACTTAATTTCAAATGAGGAAATTTGTAATAATGATACAGATTTTGAAATAAATAATGCTTGTTTAAAATATTTCAAATATGCCCCCATTGTTTCTGCAGAAGTGGAACGAAGTTTCTCTAGATGTGAGGTTATGTTTTCTAGCAACAGGCAATCATTGCCCTTTGAAAATTTGAAAATGTGGTTTGTTATTCACTGCAACAATATATGAAATGTAAAATTATGTAAAACAAAAGCGTAATACACATCATAATAACATAGTGAAATAAAAGGCTGATAATGGTTGTCAATGTTATATTACGTGTATTTTTTACAGACAGAAAATAAAATGTCTTTAAAATAGTGCAATTTTCTTTAACGAAGAAAATGATGTCTTTAAAATTTTCTTTAGCAGATAGTTGTGTTTTGAAGTCAAAGGAGTGCCTTTAAACCACCCAAATGCTGAGGACTAACTTACCGTGATGATAAGCATGAGTTCAAACGAACGAAAGACACTGCGTTAACTCACCCCAACTCTGAGACGTTCTGAAAGTCAGAGGCACACGAAGCGCACAGGCAGTATAACGGCATGTATTTCTCAGGCCTAGTGATCTATATTGTTCTTTTTATTTATTTTTCAAATCGGGGAGATAATTCTGCCGGATTCTGTATAACAATAATTTACAGTTCATTAAATGTCACTTAAACAACCCTGTATAATTTTGTTGCTCATTAACATTACAGATTCAGTAACTAACGATAGAATGAATTACTTATTGGTTTGTTTTGTTGCAATCCAACAGCAATATTGAAAAATAATAATCACCTGCCCCGCCCGCGTGTATTAAGTTGGTAATAACTACCACCTGGCCTCTTTCTCATTTCCGACAGCGAATAACAAAACATTTCCGGTCAATTGGCATTTTGGTACATTGGCGTTGTCTATCGATGACGTTATGCTCGTGGCAAATGATTCCGAGTTATCGATTCATACTATGATCAGCTGTGAGGACAGCTCGGGGACATATTGACTGCAGGCCTTTTCGTACCGTATTTTTTAATCGTTATATTATCGTCATCAATAATAATAATAATAATAATAATAATAATAATAATAGTAATAATAATAATAAATATATCTATTAATTAGACTAGGGGCCTGTTACATAAAGCTAAAATTACTATTTTACTAGCGACAAATTATTACATAAGTGAAAAACCAGACATTTCCGTTGCATAAATACTTATTGGTAAATTTGTCACAACTGACAAGCACTAGTAATTTACTAACAGTTTTATTTCTTTTACCAACAAATTATTGCATGAAAATTTGTTATGTGTAAAATAGTTACAATCGCGAGAACGTTTTCTTTACCAATATTTTATTCTTGGTAAACTTTTTTAAAAGTGTGGAAATAAAATTTTTAATATAGGCCTAATATGATTTCATCTTCAAACAGTCACAATGAAGAATATTTATTACATAGACGGAGGAAAACATTTAGGCCAAGAATAAATACCGATTTTCAAGAGTTCCAGTTTAAAGAAAGATTTCGTTTGTAAAAAATTAAATTTGATATATTGCTTGGTACTTCAGAGTCTTCTTTATGTCCTGCAACATGATTTTACATATAACCAAGAAAATGTTACTTTAATGGTAATCAAACAGCGTATTTAAAAATGAATTAAAAATTACTAATAATTTTCATTTTAAAAATAATATGTAGGCCTAAATTTTTACCACAGTTCTCTTTCTTAATTTCGAATAAATTTCCGCTCGTGTATATTTCTAATGGTACCTGTAGTACCTACCAGATCAATTAATCGAGTATATAATGTTTCCATTTATTTTTATTTTATTTTCTTCGTCAAATTGGAAGAAAACTGTCTAAATATTATATCGGTCTCTTCCCTTACTTTATCAAGAAACATGACGGAAAGATGGTTTCGTGACATTTTTACAGCAATGAAACATATAAATGTTGAATATTTTGTGTGCATCATAGATTACAATTGTCTTCCTCATTTTTAATTAAATAAATACAAAATTAATAATACTTAAAACTGATTTTTGTATTTTGGCATTACTTTTTTTTGGAAAATTTTAAGACATACAGTAATTTGTCAATATGGCTGCCTTTCACTTGTAAACTGTGCCTAACATGACAAATTAGTAAAATTCTATTATTTAACACAAATTACTAAACTTGCTATTTGTCATCCATATATTGGTAAATTGTCACTTGTCACTAGTATCTTTTATGCAATAGACCCCTGTTGGTCTGTTCCGTCTCCACGAATTTGAAGCATATGTAGTTTGATCCATTCACACATTTTGTGGCGTCCTGTGATTCATCCGCCTATTGGCTTCTAATTAAGTATTTTGTTTGGAATCTTTCTATATGTTGAAAGGAGTTTGTTCTGTACGTTATAATTTTGTCGCAAATATTTTCTATAATAAATGTTTGTCTAGTTTATTCATTTATTTTGTGATCAAGAAGAGTATATCCATCTAAGGTTCGAAGTAGGCTCATCTCAGCTGCTTCATTTTTTTTATAATGGAGCTGTTGTCAGCTTCCAAGTTTGAGATACATACAAAAATGCTGGTAAAGTTAATACTTACTTTTTTTCTCTCTATGAGGGCGGGAGGGGAACATCCCTGTGCACCGCAACCTGAGGTCTATTGTGCGCCCCTGGGATGAGTTGCAAGCCCAATGACCCCAACTACGCCGAACCGACCTAACAGCTAACACCCTAACGACCAATCCTGCCATCCTTCCAAATCCGTGTACCATTCAATCCGAACAGCCCTCCCTCACATTCCCACTCAAATGCTCTGAGGAGTAAGCCACCTCTCCTGTCTCCTCAACTGTCTGAGATGTAGACCCCCCCCTCTTCCGAGGGTCGACGCAGGTGCGATCTGAACTCCAAGTAAGACAACCAGAATGATGAGGAAAGGATGATTAGGAAGGAAAGTAGTGGCGAGAATGAGTGGAGTTCCATACATTTGATAAAGTTGCCTAATATTCATCCATAGGCGTGAGGGAAAAACTCCGAAAAAAACCTCACCCACGCAATCGCCCCAAGAGGATAATCGAACCCCGGCCCGTTGGGTTGGGGAGCGAAGACGCTACCACGAGACCACAGCGGTGGACCACTTACTTACTTACTTACTTACTTACTTACTTACTTACTTACTTACTTACTTACTTACTTAAAAATGGCTTTTAAAGAACCCGGAGGTTCATTGCCGCTCTCATGTTCCTATAAGCACGCTATCGGTCCCTATCCTGAGCAAGATTAATCTAGTCCTTAGGCTTACTATCATCCTACCTCCCTCAAATCCATTTAATATTATCCTCCCATCTACGTCTCGACCACCCCAAAGGTCCTTTGTCCTCAGGTATCCCAAACTAACGCTCTATAATTTATACATTTCTGGATTCACCCATAAGTACTATGTGCTGTACCCATCTCAAATGTCTGACTTTAATGTTGCTAATTATGTCAGATGAAGAAAACAATACGTGCAGTTCTGCGTTGTGTAACTTCCTTAATTCTCCTGTAACTTCATCCCTCTTAGCCCCAAATATTCTCCTAAGAACCTTATTCTCAAACACCCTCAATCTCTGTTCCTCTCAAACTGAGAGTCCAAGTTTCACAACCATACAGAACAACCGGTAATATAATTGGTTTATATATTCTAACTTTTAGCTATTTTGAGAACAGACAGGATCACAAAAGCTTCTGAACTGAATAATAGCAGGCATTTTCCTTATTTATTCTGCGTTTAATTTCCTCCCGAGTGTCATTTATATTTGTTACTATTGCTCCACAGTATATGATATTTTCGCCTTCTCAGAGGACAAATTTCCAAGGTAAAGTTAATATTTTGTAAAATTGTAATACTGTATCTAACCTAACTTTTCGAAGCAGTGTTCTTTCATTGTTTCTAAGTGCTGAAGGATTTTTTTCAATTTATTTTCTGAATCTTCGGAAGTAATGTAAAGGCTGGTTCACAATAAACCGGGAACGGAAACGACAACAAGAACGAGAACGGAAATATTGTTAATGTGTTTAAATGTGAGCATTCACAATTAATTTTCACGTTCCCGTTCCCGTGCTCCGGTAATTTTCTCGTTAATTGTGAATGCTCACATGTAAATACATTTTAACAATATTTCCGTTCTCGTCTCGTTGTGGTTTCCGTTCCCGGGTTATTGTGAAGCAGCCTTAAGATATGTTGGAACTAGGGTAGTCAAATGAAGTTACTTTTTCTATTATGTAATTGCATATTATAATGTTAGTTCTGATTGAGTTTGATACCATAAAAGTAAAATTTTAGATTTTTCTGTAGAAATCATCTTCATTACTTCACGTCTTGGGTCAGTTTCGACTTCATCTTGGAACCTCTAATCAGGTCGAAAGTTCTTTCGAATTATAGTAATTAAATTTTCCACGTCAACTAACAGCGCTCCGCAAGGAAACTCGTGTGGTAAGGTTATCACTTCATGTCTGCTTGCTTAGATTATGTTTGTGTAAAGTTTCTTCCTCCTATATGCACTGCCTCCTTTATGGCCACCAAGATATTTGCACATTTCTTTTTTTGAGTTACCGGATGCTGTGTACTACGCACGTTCTCACCTCCTACAAACCGCAAACATAATGTTATCCAGTTTGGTTGTCCGACTCATCAGATAGGTCTGTTCCTCCTCTTCGTCTCTTAGTCTGCTATTCATAGACATTTCGCTAGCCCGCGCTACGAGCGTGCTAAACTAGCCCCGGCTATCAACTGGTACTTGTATAGGATTCATATGATATCTTATCGCTAACACTGGTTTATGAATACGAAAAACGTTAGTTCGCTGATCATCTACCGGAAGCCCGCGCTAATAATATCTATGAATACGGACCTTAGAGTCAAAATAACAGCTTAAAAAGAACTTGAAATCGATGGATCCCATATTTAATATATTGTCAATTGTATTGTAAATAAATAGTCTATTCCTTTTGTAAAACTTATAATACGTATATTTTGATTAGGTATAAATTCTTAAAATTATTTAGAAGACACCGTCGTACACATACAGATATTTTTGTGCCAAAATAACCTTTCCCTATGAGGGATTACGGAAAATGTATTTTCATTGAAAACTTGGATTCCATTCTGTACAAAATTACAGTATGTATTTGTTCTTTATAAGTCGTATTGTATGAAAGTAAAAATTCTCTATCAACTTTTGCTCCCTGTGTTAAAAACCGTGGAGTTTACTTTGATACACATTTAAACTGGAATAAGCAAAGAACTCATATTATAAAAAAAGTGCTTTCCGTACTACATTCCTTAAACAGCATTTGAAAATTTTTCCCGCTATCACTCAAACAAATACTAGTGGAAATACTAGTACTGCCCCACTTTGATTATTGTGACATTCTACTGACTGACCTCAATGTCAACCAGTCGCAAAGATTACAACGTGTTCATAATTCTTGTGTTCACTTCGTCTGCGATGTCCATTGCGTTGACCACAGTACTCTATCCTTCCAAACTCTAAACTGGCTACGGCTTAACGAACGTAGAAATTTTCATTCCCTTATTCTCAAGTCCTTCACACCTCTACACCTACCTACCTTGCCTCTCGTTTCAGTTACCAGTCATCATATGACAGTCTCTTCACACGCACGCAAAATAGCCGCAAACTAGCCATACCAACACATGTAATCATCGTATTCAACATCATACACAATTTCACTGCTATCGCGCTTGTGGAATACCCTACCCAGTGACATCAGACACTGTCAGAATTTAGCAGTGTTCAAAAACAAATTTATTAAGCATTTTCTTACTGCGTAGAGTAGTTTAATTTTTACTTGATTGAAAAAAAAAAAACATTTTCCATCTTTTTAACTTCTACAATAAACTATCTAGCCTTTATTAATGAGTTAATCTTTTAGTACTTTGATGTTTATTGTATTTGTGAATTTAATATTAATTATATTATAATTGTAATTGTATTCTTAATATTGTAGTCGTAATCCCCAGGTAAAAGGAAAGAGAAGTCCTAATGGCCTTATTTCTACCAGGTTAAATAAATAAATAAATGTTACATCCTGTATAGAATTCCTTACTTTCAAATAAATTACACCCGATATAAATAATTTGCCTTCTGCATTTCACATACCTCGCGACAAGAGAGATGGCAACTGGAGTCGTATTCATTGTCTTCCCGCCATGAAGATATTCCTTTGGGGTGTCCTCCTTCCGACCCCAGATCCCGAAGTATATACCAATCAACGTAGAAAATCCCAGCATGAGTATGAAAAGAGTGAAGTCCAACCAGCCGAAGAACAGAAGCTTCTGCATGCCTAACTCTTCAAGAGTAGAATTTGTGTCCATACTGGAATGAAGGAACGTCACATTTACACAGGAATACATCGATTGGATAAAAATAACGTTAATATTTACAAGCGTGAATGATAGTGATATAATTGCAGGGCTCAGGGTTAAAATCAACAAAGTTCAAATTACTTCAAATTGAGAAAATAATTTAAAATAGTATACACTAAATGTAACCGCGAGATGCAAAACATCACAAATCCACAATCACAATGTACTGTACATTTTAGTACTATGGAAATATTGCACGTGACATAAAAGTATTGACGCACAATATCAGAGCCATAGCGGGCCAAGCGCCATATATTAAAAGCGGAGAAAACAAGGGTTAAAATTAAGTGACTACCATAATTTAATTAAACATATAGCAAGTAATACAAAGTATACACATTAAAACTAAATTATATATGTCTTCATTGAACTACGATATTCACTTAATTTCTTAAATCTTGCTTTCTCCGATTTTAACAAATGGCGCTTGGCCCACTATGGCCCTGAACCCTTCAATTGTCCTCTCTCTGTTCGATCCTTGGTCAGACTTTGCTTATGGTTACTCTTACCGGTGACAAACACTCAGTAAAATAGCCAGTTGTTATTAGACACAGCTAACCCAACATTTGCAATATGAAACATAGTTGGTTCCCATTAAAAAAAAAAGAAAGTTGACTTATATCTTGAAAAGTATTTTATGTACAAAAATATATTACGTGTATCAGATGTCCCCTTCGATGTAATTTAACTTGTAATTGTCGATTTAATATATATGCCAAATGCCTGTTATTATTCGGTTATGAAGCTTTTGTCATCTAGCCTGCTGTCAAAAAATCTCATGGAATTTATAAAACAGTTACATTATCGGTTGTTCTGTATGGCTGTGAAACTTGGACTCTCACTTTGAGAGAGGAACAGAGATTAAGGTTGTATGAGAATAAGGTTCTTAGGAAAATATTTGGGGCTCAGAGGGAAGAGGTTACAGGAGATTGAAGAAACTTACACAATGCAGAACTGCACGCATTGTATTCTTCATCTGATGTAATTAGGGACATTAAATCCAGACGTTTGAGATGAGCAGGGCATGTAGCACGTATGGGCGAATCCAGAAATGCGTATAGAGTGTTAGTTGGGAGGCCGGAGGGAAATAGACCTTTGGGGAGGCCAGATGTAGATGGGAAGATACTATTAAAATAGATTTGAGGGAGGAGGGATATGATGGTAGAGACTGGATTAATCTTGCTTAGGATAGGGATCAATGGCGAGCTTATGTGAGGGCGGCAATGAACCTCCGGGTTCCTTAAAAGCCAGCAAGTAATCGTCTATTTGTGTAGGCCTATAACTGAAATATTTCACACGCTATTGGAGATGAGAGAGTTAAGTGGGCCACCCTTTATACTAGTTTTGGACCAACAGTAAGTTTATTATATGTTGTATTTATCATGGTGAATATTTTTTACTGTCAAAGTCAGTAACACTTTTGAACACTCTGTATAAGAAAATTATATACGTTTTTGTTGGTATGGCACGCACAGCGCATTATATTATTCTCACCTGGCTGTTTAAGAGAGTGATATGTGTGATGAATCCAAACACTTGACACCTGGACCTTGGTAACTCCAGTACTGTGATGAGCGTACAGACGTGTTACAGTGCTGTATTTTCGCTGTATGTGCGGAACTCTAATTATATTAGTTCCCTGCACACTTTCATCGGTTAATCTTGTCATTGTAAATTATTACGCGATGGTTCGTTATGCAAAAATAACATGACGTAATGTGATATATTAAGTAACTGCTCTCAGTAGTTCAAATAAAAACATTAGATTGCAATTGCCACAAAATCACCTCTAACTCAATATCACTAATGCCATTGTTTTGAATGCTGCGGCGTATTTCAAGAAAATTGCGTCGAAATCATAAGTTTTTCAAGTCATTTAGAATAGAGTTTTATTGTTTCGAAAATCCCACAATCCCCCGGCCTTGTATTACGTATCTGTGACGTCTGCAAGCACCTGAATACATATTTCCTGCCCATACATATCCAATGACATGTGGGGTGAAAGGGGATGAGTCACGTGTTCCGGCTTGTGGCGTGTACCATAATTATAGCACAGTTTTGCATCCATGGTCTAGGTTTAGGAGTAGTGTAAAGAATGTTGTACTACATAGAAACTGGGTTAAAACACGTAATGAAAGAAATGGAATTTTTCTGCCATGTACTCAATTTGCAATATTTATTACGCACAAGACGTGGGAAATTTCTTCAATAAGAATTTTAATTCCTTGCTATCCCTTTACCCTTAAGTACTCGCCTGGTAGAAAGTTACATAAACACTCGCGTCGGGTCAATTTGACCCATTGACACAAACTAAGATGTGGACGTGTATTCATGGCAAAATAATGGGGGTAAATAAAATGTTTAAACTGAAGTAAATGATATATTTATTATTCTGAACTGTACATTATTTATATTGAACATAATCAAATATAATGAAATTTGCAAATCTCAACTTTAAAAATATGAAAACTATCTAAATACAATGAAATTTGTAAATCTCGACTAAAGAAAAGTGAAAACATGACTTTGAAATCTTACAACCATACTGTTTCTTTACGAGGTGTGATTGATAATAATAGGTTCATAATAATGGTACCTAAAGAAAACTACAGTCCTCTTCTGGAGGAATACACAAATTCCTACTATTATCCTAGATTTGGAAACATTCTTGAAAAATGTTGACTGGGTTTGTAATACAAAATCACTGTACCTAAAGGCTGCTGCAGTGAATGCCCTTCCAAGGGGTTCATTCTGAATTGTTACATCGATTCCTAAGATGTCACCGCAAACCAATAAGCACTGCTGGCTTCAGTCTTAAAACTTTTCAATCAGACATTGTAAAACAAATCAGTGCTTCATTTCTTGGCTTATTATCCACATATTGTGCAAACATCTTTGCAGTGAATTTTGTATACGTGTCCCAAACAAGCAGCACATTGTGTAGAATGCTTATTATCATATGTGCTAGGGCAGATATGATATCTCTTCCTTTTCTGAGATGCTGGTCCACTTCTTGTTTCTTGATTTTGTTGTTCTTTCGATGGCACTTCAACGCCTCTCTCCGTTAGGAATATTTTTATTCTTGCCCTGAGACTGCGTGATACATGAGGATTACTCATTCTCCTGACAATGTTTTCCATAAGAAGTTCTTTAGCCAGGTTCTTCAGAAATATTCTTCTTTGTATCTTCTCTCTGGTATTCATCTTATAATAAACAACATATGAGTTGAGTGCTGAAACATTTATGAAATGGAAGAACACTGCCAGTGGCCACCTTCTTGTTCTACGTCCAACACTATAATTGCTACACAATTGGTCGCATGAATCAACTTCACCCTTGGCACAGTTATAAAACGTCACAATTTCTGGCTTTTTGGAGGAATCTGTGTCTTCATCTATGACATCGTCAAGCTCAGAAAGTTCCCCCACAGATTCACCATTGTCATTATCATTAGTGCATTACTGAGAATCGTATTCAACTCCCTTGCTATTTCTTCGTCTGTTACTACTTTCTTTGGCATTCTTAGAAAATAATAATAAAAAGAGCTGCGTATACAGCTGTAATGAATGCGGAAGATATGAAGAATATAATATAAAGCTTACATCAAATAATGCTTGCTCATAAATAAAGAAATCTCCTCAGTTATTCACAAAATCTTCCTAACTTTTAGAAGAACGCACACACCCGCGTCGGTTCAAATCGCATATAAACAGCTTTTGGGGCTACTCAACAATGACTACAGCCAGACCGTTTCAAAGATTTCAACAATAGAAGAAATTAGACACCACCGGCACTCTTCATATTACCTTCCAGCAAAGAAAACAGAGGAAAGAAAAAACTCGGGTCATATAGACCCGACGCGAGTACTTAAGGGTTAAAAATAATTGAGCATAATAATCGGCAAAATTTTCGAAACATTAATTTACTTTTAGGAGGCTTTGGTAGCCAGGTAGCTCAATTGGTACTAAAGGTCGCTACAGGCTTGCTATATCTTTTTCTATGCCAACGAAGACGGCAAAGGATGCACTGAAGGGAATGGTGAACGGGAGAATAAGATATCAGGTGTTGGACGAATTTAAGAATTATGGATCATATACGGAGGCAAAAGGGAAGGCAGAAAAGAGGAAAGATTGGAGAATTCTTATCGATTACTTACTTACTTACTTCCTTACTTACTTACTGGCTTTTAAAGAACCCGGAGGTTCATTGCCACCCTCACCTAAGCACGCCATAGGTCCCTATCCTGAGCAAGATCAATCCAGTCTCTATCATCATATCCAACCTCTCTCAAATCCATTTTAATATTATCTTCCCATCTACGTCTCGGCCTCCCCAAAGGCCCTTTTCCCTCCGATCTCCCAACTAACACTCTATATGCATTTCTAGATTCGCCCATACGTGCTATATGCGCTATGTTATTTAGTTTCGGTGAAATTAGTGTTAGGTAAATAATGTTATTTGGCAAGACGAGGCCGAGGACTAAACACAGATTATCGAGATAGTAATGATCATTATTAACGGCAGTCTTGAGATTAATTGAACTTGCCACTCCTTATTGTTGATAAAATTTTCTCCTATTATAAATTCCACAACTCGTCCAATATCGTTCAATGTTCGTACAAAATGTTCATCCTATTTCCTTCCGATGTGGTAAGACTGGTGCACAATAAACCGGGAACGAAAACAACAACGAGACCTGGAACGAAAATATTCTTAAAATAAATCTATTTAAATGTGAGCATACACAATTAACTTTCACGTTCCCTTCCAAGACTCCGGCGAGCTTCTCGTTAATTGTGAATGCTCACATTTAAGTACATTTATTTTAACAATATTTCCGTTCTCTTTCTCGTTCTCATTTCCGTTTCCGATTTATCGTGGACCAGTATGACGGAGCATTGTGCTTGTCACTAAATTCGTTCCGTGTTTTCTTATTGAAGAGATAGTTGCACATTTTCTTCTTTGTCATTTCAGTTCTCTCGCATAATATAGTCTACATCGTAGAATAGTCTAGATCAGGGATGCAGAACTGGTGAAGAGGGGTTGGAAGCATGGGGAAAATTTTATCCCCATCCACAATCCTCCGGCCTTGAATTACGTATCCGATTTTTATCCCCCTACATATCCAATGACGTGTGGGGTGAAAGGGGATGAGTCACGTTTTCCGGCTTGTGGCGTGTGCCACAATTGTAGCACACTTTTGCATCCCTGGTCTAGTTTAGGAGTAGTGTAAATAATGTTGTGGTGCATGGAAACTGGGTTAAAACACGTAATGACGTGCCTAATAAAAAAAATGGGATTTTTCTGCCATGTACTCAATTTGCAATATTTATTACTCACAAGTCTTGGGAAATTTCTTCAAAAAGAATTTTAATGCCTTGCTATCCCTTTAATACACTTTAATCTATATTCAAACAATGTGACGTCACATATGTGTGTGTATCTTGCACGCGACGCTTTCTGTTCTCAATTCCTTTTGTTGGAACGAATTAGACGCGGGAAAGTGTTCAATCTTGGCATTTGGAACTTCAGGGTTTAACTCTGAGACCAAATTTTCTCGTATTACTATTATAGCGTTTCTTATTCTTCCCAGAGAAAGAGCGAAATGGCAGGTAACTGGAAATACAAGAAAATTACGTTGTCTTAACCACTTTCAGTTCATTACGAAAACATCTCATTTTTGTGAAATAATTTATTAGTTTCATCAACTGTTTTTATTTAATGGAGATAGAGATTTGATTAAATCCCAGTGAGGGTGACCACAAGGATTTTAAACACAGAATAGTTATGGTTCTCTCAAGTTGTTAGTTTAAAAAAAATTGAATTTGGGATTCATTTCAAAGCAAAATGTTATACTGACAAGATCATCTTTCTTTTAAATATAAATGATATTGGATAATATGTAAAGAGTCTCTAAGAATTTGTAATAGGATTTTTGTATTTGTGATATTTTGAATTTTCATTTCACTAATATTGTAGTTAGTAGGTAAATTGTGAAAGGGAACCTCTCGCTCCAAATAACAAACTTCTGATAACCCACTGATTAATAGGTATGTAATATTTAGAATAGAAGAAAAGTAGGCATGGTTCATAAAACTATTTTTTTTCCTTTGTCGACCGTGTACGCTTCTGAAAAATTTCTTTTAAAATGGATGGTTAGATCTAGTACCATGGCCTTATCCTTAGCCCTGTCAATGACTATGACGTCCGCGCGGTCGAAATGCAATGAACCTCCCAACCAAGGTTTCTTAAGACTTCTGCAATATTTTTGTCTTCGCTTTATGATGTCTGTTATTTCGTAGCAGTTCGCTTTTCCTGCAGAATCCCAATACGTGACGTGATATCCAGAATAAATGGGCCAATAATTTGTTTGGAATGATCTAAACATTTTAATTTGTTTACAAAGAACCATTATTGGAGTCAAATATATAAAAATATTTCGCCAGTTTCAATCGACCACCCATCCTGCCAACGGTTCTTCAGTTATTTCCTTGAGGCACAGAGATATATAAGAAATGTTTCTCCACAATAAATGGGCTACGAATTTATTTAGCAAGAATTTTGAAGTCCTCTTGCTGGGGCACAAATATACAGGGTGTTTCCGGGCTGGTGTTACAAACTTTCAGGGATGATGGCGAAGGGCATATGTATCAATTTGAGATAAGGAACCCTGGTCCGGAAATGACTGAGTCGAAAATAAGCAAAAATAGTTGTGTGGAAATGAAGTTGTAATTTGGCCCTCCTTCCTTTAACCTTTGGAACAGTCGTGGAATGATGGTATGGGCCGGATGTCTCCTACGTGGGTACTTGTACCGATACAATCTGTGAGCTTGTGTACTGTTCCCATTGGCTCATACGTATTCGAAAATCAGGTCTGCTTATTCCGCTCTCGTGTACTCCTCCATTTCACTAGGACTGATCGACTGAACACTGCAACTTTTACACATACACTGCTGTGTACAGACGTACATATCAGGACCCACCATGTCCGTTATGCATTACGCTATCTGCATTGCTTTAGTGTAGTTTCCTGTCCCCAACCCTCAGACAGCGCACTGAATGGAATACTGTAAGTAGAGAACGTAAACAACGTCAGATGAATACAGTATGTGTAAAATGTATAGGTAAATACACATCCTAAATAAGGTATACAGAAGAATAAAATTATTTCATTTCCACAGAATAATTTTTGCTTGTAACTTCCGACTCTGTCATTTTCGAACCAGAGTTCCTTATCTCAGATTGATACATGTGCCCTTCCCCATCATCACTGAAAGTTTGTAACACTAGTCCGGAAACATCCTGTAGATATTTTGCCAGTTCTAACCTACGACTCACCTAACTACTTTTTTCATGGATTTTCTTAAGATAAAAGACATAATGATCTCCAGTAGAAATTAGCCAGGAATTGAATTAGTTACATGTATGAGTTTTCAAATTCCTTTAGTAGAGTAACAAATGTAGACAACTTGACAACTGTAACAGAGCACTCATCCTGCGTAATGATTTTCAGTGATTTTCTTAAGACACGTGGATAAGGATTTGATCTCCAGAAGTAATGGATTACGAGTTAATAGTTAATTAGTTCATTAATTATTATTAATAAATATTAATTTTAAAGCCACCTCAGTGCAGTCACAAATAACCACTAATTTCCTCCGCAAAAGAAAACTTGTATACCTATTCTACCTAGCTATATAATACAAAATAGAATTTGTTTAAGTAGAAATTATACTGACGTCATTATACTTCTGTTGTCATGAAAATGCTTACCTCGTATACGATAAACTGAACAATATAAACGAGTCGGTTCCTTTACACAACTGGAGTACGCATAAATATAGCTAACCTATTTGGAAGAGTTCATTATACTCTAATAGAATATATTTTGAAAAGTACATAAGGACATTGATTTGTGCTAAACATACGCGCAGTCCACAACTGTGGAAGGACGGTTAGCATGCCTGACCGTGAAACGAGCGAGCCCGGGTTCAAATTCTTTTTGAGACAAGTTACCTGGTTGAGGTTTTTTCCGGAGCTTTCCGTCAATCCATTAAGAGGAAATGCTGGATAACTTTCGGCGTTGAACCCTGGACTCGTTTCTCTGTTATTATCACCTTCATATAATTTAAACGCTAGATAACCATAGATCACAGCTGGGCAAAGAAGGATCGTGAATTCCTGTGAATCGTGACCTTCGAACGATGTAGATATACTGTCCGCAGAGCATATCTCCCTCCCTTGGTACTTTTACTCAGTTTACTTGTGTACAAGCAAGCGGCAGCAGAGTGGGGAAGCAATGGCTCTGTCTAAACCTTCCACTTCCAGAAACCGGAGATTTCTGGTGGAGTTGGAAAAAGAGTTCTTCTGTTGTAAAAAAGATTGTGAGAGTGTAAAATGCCTAATTTGTAATAAGGTGTTTGGCTTTCTTCGAGCCAACATTAAACGGCATTATGACACATATTATCATGCATCATATGACAGCTGCTAAATCAAAACCAAGATCTCTCTTTCAGTTGATAATCTTTCAGCACAGCTGCGTGTAGCTGTTACAAACATTACTCCAAATTTTGAACGTAGGCTATACCCAAATATTCAGATCAAGACAATTAATTTTCTTATTTATGTTTTGTATTGTTTAAGTTTGCGGAAGGGGAAATTCAGATACCAATTCAACAAACCACAGTAAACTTCTGATTGTATGTAATAAATGACAGTTCGCTAATGTGCAATGTTATATTTATTATATTGCTTTACTTCGAATGAATTGTATCTCTTTCTGCACTTTATATGTTGTTGCTTTAATTTTGCTCACCAGTGTAGTAGAGCAGGAAATTAACGTTTTACTCTCCCGGACGTTCACTATAATACTAATCCGTCACTGCAAACGAGAACAAGTCAGGAATTCACCCCTTCCTTCAGTTTTGCGGTTAATGAACTAATGTTATTCGGGTTGCATTCACTATGAATTCGGAGTAAATTGTTCTCTGCCCACTTCTGCCATAGATATTGATAAAGCGTCGTAAAATAAACCATTTCAAAAACAGACGCGTGCGCAGCACATGGAAACTACAGAAAATTAACACAAGCTTTACATTAGTCACATACAGATTAATAAATAACAATACTTACGGGACATTAAGATGTGTTGATATAAGTTACGTTAGGCCTATATCTGTTAATTGTTAATAAAATTTTCTGTGATTGAAAACAGCTTTTTAAGTTTGGTCCTCTGAGTTGTAAATATTGTTTTGATGCATTTTATCGTTGGAATATTGCCACTTATAGCTTACTTCATACATTTTATTATGAAAACTTAAATCTTACAGCATAGTTTATTTATTTATCAATCCCATTACCCTACGTTCTGTCACTTACAGACGTTACGCGCAATCGTATGGATTTCAATAATTGTGCCACTTTGAACATAATAGCTCATCGATAGCAAGAGTAGATCTATATCACATTAAATCTTAAGTTGATTAATGTACAAGAATGGATGACAACATGTAACCTATAATCAATTACCATTGAGTACTTGCTCATTTTTACAATGCACAAATTGATATATATTTTATTTTGTCGACGAGCGCGTTTCTCCGATTAAGGTTGCTTTTACCCCATCTACACTAATATAATACGAATAAATTGGGTAGACGTTATTAATCTCTTAATATTTACTGTCACCAAATTCATTTATGCAATTTGAAGTTTCGTACGAACTCGGGTAAAACATGTATAAGCTCCTAAGTTTTGGGTCATGTTCGAGTCAGGGGTGAACTGGCTTGACAGGTGCTTCAAAATGTTATCCCGTGAAGACTTATACTTCATACTCGCCGCTGAGCTAGGCTTAAGCCCCATGTTTTCTGCACTTCGACACGGGAAGGGATATGTAATCAATACCACTCTGCTACCTACTGTTCCCTCGAAGATTAATCAGGTGCCAAATAATTATGGGTAGGTGGATAGACTCAAAGCCGCTATCGAATTTCATTCCTCCAAGGTGAAACTTTTGTTTCTATAGTATATCACTATATCTGCTAAGAAAATTCTACCTCTCAAACTTCTATGGTAAGAAGTGAATGTAGAATATATTATATACTTTAATAATCATGTTTTATTACAGAAATAACAACCAGTAATACAAAATTAGTACTATATAAATGTTTATGCAAAATAGCACAGCCGTTCATTCCTTTTTGCGGTATAACCAAGCCATCGTTTCTGGGGCGTGAAATAAGTACTGGGAAGCTTGAGAGCTAGTATCTCATCTTTGCCACAATTTGTGGACGAGAAAGCTGACAACTGTGATTGGTAGATCTGTTTAGGAGGTGGTACCAGGACACACCCCAAGAAGCAAAGTGCGAGTGTCTTGCCTTGCCTCTGTCAGTATAGAATAAGACAGACAAGTGTAATTGGCAGATTGCTGACGTGACTTGTATTTTGGTATTGCCGTTCTCAGCTGCAGTGGCAACAAGTGCTCATTGACTGGCCTTTTACTCAAGGACACGCGCCAAAAACGCTGGCACTGGCTGTACCGTAACACTCTTATGCAAGTGCAACATAAATATTACATTGAGTGAAATATAATTATATAGTATAAACAATAAAATGTATATTTTCACAAATTGGATTTTAACTAGCAATTATTTTCTGCATAGAATAAATACTTTATCTTGCTCATATACACTTAAATAGAGATCGGATTTGTATGAATTGAAAGTTAACAATGTATTAGATGTTCTGTACCTCTCCGCTCATTTTTCCTAATCAAAATTTCTGAATTCAAAATTTCGAATTGAATTATTCCAAATGGTCGTTTTCTGAAATCAATGTTTCCGAAGTTAATTTTCCGAAACCACACTTTCCCGAATTAAAGATGAAGAGGAAATATCAGATAATGATATTCGCATGGGGTGGTTGCTCTATGACGGTGATGATGATGATGATGATGATTATTATTATTATTATTATTATTATTATTATTATTATTATTATTCAAGTCGGAAGACCGGAGGGTAAAAGACCTTTGGGGATACTGTGACGTAGATGGAGGATAATAATAAAATGGATTTGAGGCAGGTGAGATGTAATGGTAAAGATGTAATGGTAAAGACTGGATTGATCTTGCTCAGGATAGGGACCAACGCCGGCTTATGTGAGGTCGGCAGTGAATCTCCTGTTCCTTAAAACCCATTTATAAGTAAATAAGTAAATTAATATGCGTGACTAAGAGAAACAGAAGAAAAACTGCGAAATGTTGACTACAATTCATCATCTCATAGAATATGGCCTTTCATTTTCTGAGGAAATTTTATACATATTGCAAAATTCCAATAAAATGTCTAATGTAAATATTGTTAACAGAATTGCAAAATTCCAGTAAAAGGTGCAATTTAATTATGGTAAAGTAATTTGAAAAAATTCCAGTGAAAAGTCAAATGAAAAAACTGCAAATCGTTATGCAATAAAATGTCAAATTGGGAGCAATACTAAATCATACCACCGAAATGCAATTCGGAAAATGGTTCACGAAAACAATGCATTGGGATAAATTAGTATTCAGGAAATGTACCTTTCGGAATTTTGGCATTCGGAATTTGTATTTCGGAAATACCAATTTCGGAATAATGCCCTTCGAAAAATTAACTTTCAATTCGAAAAATTGCATTTGGAAGTAGACTATGACCAAGAACCATGATGTGCGTACAGACTAATTCTAAGACTGGTTCACAAGATTCCGAAATGTATGAACAGAAGACTGAGTTAAATGGTCTTAAGAATACACCGAGTGAACCACACACTGGAGGATAAGACCGTTAACAGAGTCAAGGAAAATACTGGCAGTATTTTGTTAAATGTCTTAACCATCACTTACAGCTTAGGACACGGTATCGACGCATTGTTTGTTTTCATGTTACTCAGTTCCCTATTGTTAAATTTCGATGTGTTGTAAACTACGCTTAAAAATTCTCCGAATTGAAACCACATTCGCTTCAGCACACTCCGTTCAATTCTTAGCTATTAGCGCATATAAATTCGATATCTAGTCATGAGGTTCACTCCCAGGGTTTGTTGAGGAGTTCCGTTTCTGGAATATGGTTGTTGTAGGTAGTCTTGCGTCTCTTCTTCTCCACAATGTACTTTCTCACTAGTGGGGTAAAGAGGACTGGCTTCGATTGCTCAGGACTTGGTTCCTCTGTGAAGTGACTCACGATGATCCCCACCACTAACACTATTAATGTGCCAGTCAACGCGTAGTATAACATGCTGAGGCGGTACAGGATAAAGACGTCGTCTTCTTCAACTGAAGCCATAGTTCTATAAAAATAACATTGTACAGAAGGAGCAGTTCGTATAGGCTATTTACAGTTTTACATGAAAAATATCATTAGAGAAGAAAACTCCGTATTCTGAAGACGAATTTCTGTAAGGGAAAGACCACTGAATATAAGGAAACTATGTATTTCTAAGTCAGTTTTGGAAGAAAAATATTAAGTTTTAAAAAATATGTGTTCTGAAGCCTCAGTTATGCAAGGCAAAGATCGCCGCATTGAAATAACACTGAAGTCTCAATTCTGGAAGAAAAATAATCGGTTATAGAACACTTCATATTTTAAAGCCACAGTTCTGGTAGAAAAAGGCCATGGTATAAAACATTCCATATTCAGAACACAGAAAAGCATCTCCTGGAACTTTGGGCTGACAAATGAACAGGGAATGAACTGTTTTAGGGAAAAACATTCTATTGTCCGCAGCACATGTGATGGAGAACACTTGCTTAATATCCAGAACACAAAATGGAACTTTCTCTGTTGTTGTGCAGGCGAGAATACTTACTTATTTTTTACTGGCTTTTAAGGAACCCGGAGGTTCATTGCCGCTCTCAAATAAGCCCGCCATTGGTCCCTATTCTGTGCAAGATTAAACCAGTCTCCATCATCATATCCCACCTCCCTAAAATCCATTTTAATATTATCTTCCCATCTACGTCTCGGCCTCTCCAAAGGTCTGTTTCCCTCTGCCCTCCAAAGCAGGCGACAATAGTGTATTATTTTTTCAAAGCGAATAAAACATATTACAGCAATATTTACTATAACAATCTGCTTTCTTAACAGTGTAGGAATATGGTATAAAAATAATACTAAGTCTTCTGAAGTCTCAAATTTATAGAGTTAATCGAATTGGTTTGAGAAAAACCTCGTCTTCTTATTTTTGTGTTCTGTATAAAATAATGACAATTTATTTTAGAACAGATCAATTCGTCTCCTGGATTTTCAGTTTCTTTCACTGCAACAAATTTCAAATAACGTGAAAAATTAACTTATTTCGTGTTTAATGCTCTTTAACAGAGCTGTGTCAATCTCACGGTTTTCTGGCGTTGGTGAAATTGGTGAAAACTAGATAATATTAGGCTAGACGAACCTAAGCATTCGCCTTATATTCACCTTACAGTTACCGAAACAGTTACAAAAAATCCTCTGAAAAAGAACATATCAGCTAATAAACTCAAGCGGCTCTACTACCCGCTATGAAGAGCAGCCTCCAATCATGAGACATTCTCGCTACCTTGACACTACACTGATGTTCCTCTCGTTTGTATTGAATTAAACATAGAATTTGGATGATTAAATATCCTATCATAGACTGCTGTATCATGAACATCCGTCATAATCGAACTATAGTTTCAAAATGAACGTATAGATATGATTTTCATGAATCCACCTGTTAAGAAAGGGTATACTTTAGATCAGCGGTCATCAGCACAGTGCACCCTTGGGCTAGGTCTCTTACCCGCGCATAATACATTGCACTGGCGTGTATCCGTGGCTGTTGGCGGGTATACTTTCTATCTCTTCCTTCTGCACGTCGGAGGATACTATGTTGCATTCGTTGCACTTTACCCATTTCAGCGAGTGCTGACGACCACTGCGTTAGAACCTACAGTTAGGTTATAGAGTAATCTCACACAACCACGGGAAGTAGATGAAGTTAAAAGGTCGATATATCTCCCTACTGTGCATTTATGTAAAGAACAGTACCAGTTAGATGGTATAGAAATCAGAGGCCCTTTCGTCAGAGCTCGGGGCACGAAACCAAAACTGACGGCCCACATTTAAAAGATTTTGACTTGAACTATACATTGCTACAAGATTTAAATCTAAAGAATATTAAAGATTCTATAGCAATTTTAGAACCATTTGTAGGCTATAGCCTAGCCAGATAATTTTAATGTTTCATATCAATGATTTTTGGAATATTTGTTATAGATTTGTACATCATGGATCATTGTTCCGTAATTGTTAATTTATTCTTACTCAGCACTCAAGTTAGGTTAAGGTATTAATTTTATTAGATTTTTTTACGCCTTTTGTTCATTATTATTTGTCTTAATGACAACTTCTAATTGTAGAAGAAGGAGAACATAAATGTACATATTCATGGCCAATGTGCTGGCGTTATCATTAATATTTGTTTTTATATTCTTTCTAAAGTAATGAAGGCTAACAAGGAAACAATGTAACCAGGAACTCTGTGACGGAATTGGCCATATTATTCTCGTAAATCATTATAGTGACGTCACTGCACTTACGGTGGTTGTTCCGGCATCGTGACATTAAAGCCACATCCGTCCACAGACGTTGGCAGGGATACATCCCTCATTCTGCCCTCGGCCATCTCCTTTTGACTGCCGAACACGAGCCAGCCCATCACCAGCAAACTGCAGATGCTTCCTGCTAGAGCGCCCTGCACAATAGAACAAGAGAGTGGACACAGTAACAAAAATTGCAGTACCTATTTACTTATTCGTAACATAGATATACTATATTTTATTTAAATGTATAGTATGCACGTATTTCTCATAAGAAACCATAACTATTAATGCAAAATATTAGAATGTCCCAAACAGTGTTGGTGTGTAGCAATAAGTGCAATCATCCATAAAAGTCGTCATTATTTTATTTGTCCTTATGGTCTCTAATTTCTACGGTTCGCATAAAACAGCTGCATCAGGATAGGCATCCTTGGCCTGTGCGTTTTGTTTATACGTAAACATTAACTGCTGGTAAGAGGCTCCCCACACACTCCTGCTAAAACATCAGTGAATGGACAGTACAGTGCTAGTAAATGTTTGTAAACAAAACGCAAGGACCTAGGATGCCTATCCTGATACAACCACGTTATCCCAACCGTACTAATTACAATAGCGAAATCACTTCATGGCGCATTGCAGGCATATGAAAGAGGAAAATACGTCTTATCCCATCAACTTAAGACGTACTGGTCTGGCAGCCATAAGCGTCCCCCGACTTCCAGTTAAGCTGTCGACCAGATCATAATAAATAAATGGAGTGAAAAAATGGAACATGAGATTTACATTGAAATAATATATTACTTATGATTTTATTGAGTTTGTTCTAGAAAATATTTTTCAGTCTTTATTTAACATGATAATTTCAGAAATATAATGTATTTTCATAACTTATATGTCATACTTTGATGACACTTGGCGAGAACTAATCGAAACTCATATTAAACGTAATAATAATTGTAAATATTTTTATTTTGTCCTGCATTCTCTTATGTTTACAAAACGTTTCTGACATCGTAATTTCAGCCAAGTCGACGTTTTCATGTCCATTTAAATGTTCATATTATTTCATAATTCAAAATGGTGTAGATTATGTATGAGTTATATTCAAATTCGTCAATATAAGCTGTTTCACGCTAATCTAGGTTAGGCCTAGTATTATTTTTTACAACTAGCTGACTGGGATGAAAATTTTAATTGCATAAGGCGGGTATATTTACATACTGTTGGCGACACTGACTGCCATCTTCCTCATATAATCGCAGAAATAACTTATGAAACCACACTTACACGAACAAATTATCAATCACTAACCATTAGTTGGGGTAATATAGCTTTGAACGTCATTATACCATGAGAAGATAATGTGAATTATATGAAAGTTTAGTGCATGTAGAAATTACGTTACTGTGATAAGAATTTTTCTATTAAGAAATACTTCTTTAAAATACAATGTACTGTAGTGTGCGTAATATGATTAATATAGAAATCATTTTTCAAGCTTTGTTTATTTTACTTGTAATTATTATGTGTAATTAAGTTACCATTGCCACTGGGTGTTTTCCCATTTGCAGTGTGAATAAATACACATACACACATGCAAGCACGCACACACACATTTTAAGATGCTATCCATTTCCTGTGTATAGTAGACAAGATTTACCTTTGTGTTTGCTCGTGGATAGAACATTCCCATTGAGAACAGCCCAATCATGGCACCATAAGTTACTCCCTGCATTCTCAAGCACAACTGAAACAGTGTCGCAAATCGTACCACATTGCATAAATTAGTAGCAAAATTGTAACAACTTTGAATACAGAATAGAGATATAAAAATATACTGTATAGATTACAAAGTTAACACTTCTAAATGTAGGTTCAGAATACACATTGTCGGGGATGAGAGATGCATTTTAACAGTTTTAAAATCATTTCTATCTATTTTTCTTGCGATTAGGAATATTTAACACCAACAAATTAACAAATACAGCAAATAGTAGAGAAGGAATGAAACTGGTACGAAGTTTAACTGCTTATTCTTTGTTTTCATGTAAGAGAAACACGAGATATTTACAAAGACTTGACTGTTATAAATATTATATAAAATTGGAACTTGACTATTATAAATATTATATAAAATCCGTGTAGAATGGAACGTCGTCGTTATAATTCAAAATTATTCATTATATATTTTAACTCAAGGAGCACAGAGAGATTAATTAACACAAAGCATAGGTTTTGAAGCCGGAATTGCCCATCAGGTGTAGTTTGTTATGGTGAAATTCTTATTATTGGAGAAGAAACTGTCATTGTCTGATGCAGTGCATGACCTCTTCACTGTTTTTAAGATTGAAAGAACACTGGATATTGTAATATACAGGGTGAACCGTAAGTAATGCCGTAAATTTCAGAGAATGATAACAATAAAGTTTATTACAATTTTGGGCTTTTTTTGCTTTCTTTTTGAGATAAGAATTATTTTACAGTATGTGAAACTTTTCATAGCGTGTTTTGTGAAAGCCATTGATTTAATTTCCAATATCCGCAGTCAATTTGAGAGAGCAGTGTGTTATAACAATAAATGATTGAAATAATTTTATGTTTTATCCTTAAATTGTGCAGGAATTTCAATCCAAGATATGGGACATTTTAAAAGTTATTTTCAGAACGAAAATTTGTTCACATCAAATTTCTGCACATTTAAAACACAGAACTAAAATTATTTCAACCATTCATCATAATACACTACTCATCACCTCTGTGATTGCAGGGGTTAGCATGCTGATCTCTTACGCGGAGGTCCTGGGTTCCGTTCCCGGTCAGGTTGAATTTCTTTGTTAAGGTTTTTCAGGGTTTTCCCTCAACCATGAGGCAAATTCCAGGAAATTTGGGCCATAACATCCCTGAAATCACATGCTTCATTCATCACCAAAATTATATATTCGTAACAAATCAAATCAGTAATATATCTACATAAGCCATCTAGTTCACAACAATAGAACCAAGCTCAACAATACTACACAGGCCTTCGGAATTCACCCATACGATTAACTAGTGATATGACCAGAGATGTTAAGGCGAGTGTAAATAACAGCAAAAAAAAAATACACTGATCTCTTAAAATGACTGAGCATATTCTGAATAAATTCATTAACTTTCCAAAAATACGCTATGAAATGTAAATGTTTCATATAAAATATTTTTTCTCGAAAAAGAAGCAAAAGCGGGCAAAATTGTATTAAATTTGTTTGAAATATCACAAAGAATAACCCTTGAAATTAATTACATTATTTACGGTTCATCGTGTGTGTGTGTGTGCGTGCGTGCACGCGTGCGTGTTTATTTTTTCTAATTTTAATTTGTTTGGATTCATAATGTACGTTGCCAAAAATATAGCATAAAGAAACAATTCAAATATTATTCGATATATAATTATATTGTGAAAAAATCAATAGTTACTAACGTCCGTAAGTTATTCTCAGTTATAAAGTCTTTGGATACAGAATTTTCATTGCCAAATTCATGAAATGAATTGACATTTTTAATATATTGGATACAAAATTGTCACCGTCAGAGATACGGAATAAGAATTAATAGCTTTAACGCCTTTGTACATAGAATTTTTATTGTCAAAATATGTAAATGAAAGTAGGCATTTAATACCTAAGTGTTATATGTTATATCTTTGAATAGAGAATGGCCATTGCAAAAAATGAATATGTTACTGATACTTTTAACGTTTTTAGAGGCATAATTGCCATTGTAAAATGTATAAAATAATTCAGTTAACAGTTTCACAGAACTATTATTTTAAAAATAAATAATAAGCTATTAGCATCTATAACGTCTCAGGATTTAAAATATATTTTGGTAAAGTTATGGAAAAAGTTGTTAAAATTTTTAATGTCTTTGTATACAGAATTGTCACTGTAAAAAAAAAAAGGGAAAAAGTTGTTAACAAATTTCAACATTCCTGGATGAAGATATCAAAGGTCCGGAATAAGTTATTAAGAGTTTAAAGGTTTTGGATGCAGAATTGCTATTATTAAATATACGGATTAAAATATTAACATTTTTAACGAGTTTGGATATTCCATTGTCGTTGTCAAAGATGTAGAATTAGTTATTAACAGCATTAATCATTTTCGATAGCGAATAAGCATTGTCGAAGGTGAGAAAATGACAGTTGTCAAGGTTGTAATAATAACGTTGGTAGTGATGATAAATTGATAAAAAATTCCATCCATATTAGCTTTTGAGATTCTAGATTCACCGCTTCAAAGTGGGTCGTCGTAAAGTTTAGTCCTCAATTTCACTTACGCTGAACGAAAATGAAGGGATTTTATAGCAAACTGGGTATTGAATTCATGTTCAAAATTCATCAGCTGAGTCACTTTTAGAGTTTCTATGCAGAGAACTAACAGCAAAAACGATATTCACTTGTTATCGCCGCAAAGGTGTGAAGATCTGTTTCAGCCAGCAATCCTAGTGCATAACTTAACGCCTCGGCTTGTACAATATCTACTCCACATTCGCGCGCACAAGAAACAGTGAACTTGATAGTGTGTTGGGTGTCAGACATTGCCACACATCACTGGACTAAATGGATACGCTTATATCGCTCTTGCGTACAGCTTTAAACAAATGTCACTTATAGAAATTAATTCATTGAAATGTTATTGAGAGAAATAAAATTTCAGTCTCGATTCAATTTGAATATTTATAATAAGGGTAATGATAAAAATGGTAACTGACAAACATTCACCTTGACCAGAAATTGCTACTGATTGATGATCTACTGGTGAAAAGATTAAATATTTCAACCGTAATTTTTATGATTATCATGTATTGTTGAAATTATTCATAAATAATTGTGTCAGACTCACAAATTTATTTGCTGTCACTACTTACCTGTAGCACGGCCCCTAGTTTGTCGACCACCATTACAAATGCCAGGCAAAGTCCCCCGATTACAATGACCACGCACTTGATCAAAACGTTGGCTCTGTGGTCGCTGATCTTCTGCTTAATGCATGGCCTTACGAAGTCCTCAAACAGCGTGGCGCCCAGTGAGTTCAGATTGCTCGATATGGTGCTGTTGAAACGATATCTCTTATAAGATCGTACTATTTAGTTCAATAATTATCAGTGCTTGTTAAAGTAAAACTAAGAGGTATGCTAATGGAGCTAAATGACTTCTGTGAGCATTATGGAATGAAGATAAATGCAAACAAGCCGAAGACAATGGCTGTCACAAGAAAAATAAAGAAGGTAAATTTGCTAATTCTAAATAGCAGTAGAGCAAGTGAAGACCTTCAAATACTCACTTGGGATGTACCATAAGAAGTATAGACGTAAACCCAAATTTAAGGACTTCCTCAAATCCAATAGTACTCTTTTCCATTAGATTCCAGGTGAACCCATGAGTGCGCACTAATATGTTAAATCAATGGATAAAATCCATATCCCATCGGAAATCGATGCCGCGATTTTTCAGCTTCTAAAGGAAGCCTTCCTTATCATGAGGCTGCAGCTTTTATCTTATTAATTATAAAAGAGAAACTGGGGAATTGAAACTTTTTTGTTAAACTATTTTTTTCAATTATTTGGTGATTAAATCTTATTTTAGGAATTTCAACTACTCCAAAATTCCCCAGATTTTCTTTTTAATTTATGTAACAATTTAGGGAAGTATAAAATATATTTTTAAATCACTGGTATCACTTTCATCGACGTTCTTAATGAATCACGATTACCAATCTTTCTTCAGCAACTCATTTCCTCAAATAAACATGTACTGTAATTCTGAAGTTTCATTCAGCTACCTAGCCTACTTACCTGAGGGAGGCGCTGAATATTCCCGCTACAAAAAGTCCCGGTAAGCCTGGCACAGAAGACGCTATGTCCATCACATAGTATGGGAGTATCTGGTCTGGTCGAGATATCATCTGGTAAGAAGAATATGTAAAATCTATAATATCATAACTAGACACCTTGAGGAATATGAATTGTTAACAATGGATAACATGTGCTATATATTTTTCGCTCCTACTGTAGTATCACTTGGACCTGTATAAAGTTCCTAAACATTGAAGATGATACCACAGTCTATTATATAGTCACGAAGTTCAATACGTAGGGAATATGCATCCACATAGATAGTTGCTAACCACTAGGGTCGCTACTATCGCCTCATCACAGACAATGCGAAATAGTACGGGCACAGTATATTGTTCCTAGTACCCTCAACAACTGAAGCTTCGTGACTGTATATACTAGACTGTGATGTTAGCTTATAGCACAAGATAGAATACTTAGACCGGTATTCATAATCGAGGTAAGTCATACTTATATATAAGTCGAACTTAAATCTCGTCTCAATTGCAGATTTCGGTCCAAATAAGTCGTACTTGCTATAAGTCGTGATTATTTTATAAGCTTTACTTTACAAGGTCTGACTTCATGAAGTTGAATTTATTGCAATTCATAGTGACTCAAGTGCGACTTATGTTATGAAATAAGTTAAACTTTATCAAGTCAAGGGAACCCCTGACTTACGTCAGTTTTAACCTAAGAATTTAAAACTTTTATAAACAATTGGCCAAGGAAGTTATTGAAATTCAGGAAATTTGCGCCCAAAAGCGTTACTTGCGAAACATCATGGGTCGCTTTGAATTTTATAATGATCTGGAATGCAAAAGGTTTTGGAATCAGTACTTCCTAAAGTGGAAAGAACTCTTGCAAAATCGAGATAGCGAGGTTTGCCAGTTCTAGATTACTACTTCTTGTTCGCTTGAGATTTTATGCCACAGAAAATTTTGAAATAAATTTAATGTTCTTAAAATATAGCCATAACCGTAGTCTATAAATGTATTAGGTATTTGTCGGCCTAGGTAGCATAGTTGGAATAGCGCTGGCCTTCTGTGCTCGAGGTTGCGGGTTCGATCCCGGCCGGTATTCAATATATCGGTGGGGTTAGGTTTCTTTAATATAACTTACATGAAATTTCAGTATTCGTACGATTAAACACCCTTAGCCAGTCAATTTAAATTAAATTATTATGTGTTAATAAAATGAATTTAAAACAAAGCCTTCTTGCTGTCATACTTACAATTGGCTTTAAGAGAACGTGGAAGTTCATTTCCGCCCTCACATAAGCCCGACATCGATCCCTATCCTGAGCAAGATTATTCCAGTCCCTAGCATCATATCCCAACTTCCTCAAATCCATTTTAATATTATCCTTCCAATTAGATCTTTTCCCCCAGATCTCCCAACTAACACTCTATACGCATTTCTGGATTCCATGACCATAATTTAAAAATTTACAATTTTTCTCTTTTTATGAATAAAGAATCCTGTTCCAAATTGGTGTTAGGCCATTCTCATCTAACCCCCTGTACTCACAGAAAAATCTATTCTATATCTAGCTAGTTCTTTTGCTACTAATGTCCTGTTCTGTAAAGACTGGTGCCATTCCAAGTACCAAATCTCATAATCTTATTCCTTTGCCAAAGAATCAGTCTCATTTCAAGGCTTATGTTGGGGTTTCGTAACAAGCTGTTTTTTACTGTGATGGGTTGTTAGTCCTTCGCCCAACCCTCAAGCTGGAGAACCACCCCTTATCAGCTGTCCACGACTGCTTATTCAATATATTCGGAGCTACCCTTCCCGGTGGTTCATTGCTTCAAACAAGCGTAGAGCTCACCGAACATGCAACCACAGTAACCAATTAAGTTTTCTCACTGTCATAATGAAAGTAAATAAATTGTCAAATGTAAGCAGTTGTGGAAATATCGGCTTGATACTTCAAAATTTATAGGTACAATAGAGCCGACAAAAGGACGAGAATTAATGTAGTGGAGAGAATGTTTGAGGTATGGAAGGTAAGATTATCTTATTTGTCAGTTGGTTTAAAAAACCAAACTTGACAATGTCCCAAATATAATTTATTGTTGCCTGTGCAGTGCTTGACAATTCGAGTTCGGAGAAAATGACAACTTACCAGAAGATGGTCCAAACCAATGACTCTTCCATATGAATCTATGCCTGTTGCATCATCTGCACACCAATCTTCGGTTTAGCTTTCAGGGAGAACTGATTGACATAGTGTTTAGGAGGCATGATGATAAAATGTAAATGAATTTCACAATTAGTTTTAATGTACTTCACTGAAGCAAAATATTTATTCTTTTATGTGATTTACCAAAACATTTAAAATTTAGATGATTTGTAATATCAACAATGAATACTATGAAGTTTTATACAATAACCGAATGAAGTAATTTATCTGGATTTCATTATGGACAATCGGTATTTGTTTGTGAGCTTCCGATCTCAATTGCATTATTGGCCTGTAAAAATAATAATAAATTCACTCTGTTCCTTCAAAACTACATTCCTGCGCTTTCTTGTGTAATCCGCTTATGCTGCTGGAGTTGCCTTCGCTCTTTGAGCTGCAATTGAGTTGGATGGACCAGCAGTAGAGGGGGATATGTCATCGGAAGGATTTGGTGCAATACGTGGTCCCTCTACTTCCTCTGCAAACACAACTGCACTGTAAAAAAATATGTACAATATGTCAAGTGGCTAATTATGTTGTGTAGAATTTATTCTTCCTCATTCTATCACTTCTTAGGTATAGTTACCTATTACGGACTCATTTCATGTAAATAAATATGATTTGATAATTTTCTTTATTAACAAATAATAGCTAATAGGCTAAGAAACAAATTAAATGTTCAAGAAAGAATGTTGAATGTAATACTGCTTACTTTCTAGTTCACTCGCAATCATATCGAGTCAACCGCTCCCGGAACTTGGACCATTGTGAGAGGGATTATTTGTGCTACAGGTGGATCAATGTCCTTAAAATTTTTACTAGAAGACCACCTCATGTATTCATCACTGTTTGACGTTCGTTGGTCAAAACATTCCGTTGGTGACATTTGATGTTCGTCCATAGTAGCCTATCGGTAGTTGTTTTCCAAATCTCTGTAATCATTATAACCAAATTACAATAAAATTTCCAACTTCGCGTAAACGAACTTCATAATTTCTTTCTTTATGTTATAATATACACTTTTCAAAGAAAATATTATATTAGGCTTACCTACATGTTCCACAATATGTATCGACGAATTGAATTCTTCTACAATCTTCTGTCTTCAAAAAACTGCGTCGGTCTTCTTATTCTCTAAATCTTTGAATATTTTAGAATAATCTCCTTCAATACAATCATCTTTCTGTACATAACTGAAATATTTTCTTTTCTTCTTTTCGTAAATTACATTAATCATTTTATTATATCGTACAGAAGCTATGCATACAAATTTAGAGACAAAAGAAAATCGACTGTCTGATTTACATTGTCGTGACAATGGCCTTGCAATTTCTCATACCATTAAGTTCGACTTATTTGTATACACATAAGTTACACTTATTGAATGAAACTGAACAAAGTACGACTTATTAGCCAACTATGAATACCGGAATCATATACGTTAAGATTTTCCAATAAGTATAACTTAACAAAGTCATACTTATTGAACAAATAAGTCACCGACTATGAATAGCGGCCTTAGTAATCTGTTTCTATAGCTTATCTTATAATTCTAAAATTCTGCTTTCTTCTACCTGCTTTGAATCTATTTGAAATTATTTTAGTAGCAATTTGAATAAGCTGATATTTCTGAAGGTTAGAATTTATTGTTCTTATTGTCTACATTACCTTCGATTTTGTAGGATCGCAGTCATAATACTTGGAATAGACCAGCAGGCCCGTAAAGCAACTCATTGACATGACGCAAACCGCTTGGACTAGAAACAAATACAGCGATCTGAAACAGAAATGAGATACTTATCAACTCCCTTTTTTCTTTTAATAGAGATATTGTATTTGAATATTCACGTATGAACTTTAAAGTTAGGATTCCTGTGTCGCCAATGGATGCGTTCAAAAATATTTTTCTAATGGAACCAATTAAATTAGTCACCTGGGGAATAAAACACCGTGTATAAATTTTTTTGAAATGTAGAATCATATTGGACTTTAAAAATAAAACAACAAACCTCTCAGGATTCACGAGGTTATGGCAATTTGTATCAGTTACCTGTTCTACATCCAGAAGTTTCTACTTCAAAATTAATTTTTCTGAAGGCTATATGAGACTACAGTAACTACAGTAATTGTATAAATTTTATTTCTAAGATTTTATTCTAATACGAGAGAAAAATAAATGTATTAAAATATCCTTACGTTCGTGCACTCCTTAAGGTGGGGAGTGACATGAATTTCTGAACCATAGACTGACTGACAGATATCACGGCGATGAAAATGAAACTGTGGCCAATGGTAGAACTCCAGAAAGTCATTCTTACAAAAGGTGAAGGATCAAATCTGGAAATAGATAATACATTATTTTTGTTGTTGTATTTCATAATATGATCGGTGAAGTAATTACATAACGAGTTACTACTCTTATTCCCATTATCAATACTAATATTATTCTCATTATCGATACTACTAATCTTATTTTCATTATCGATATTAATACTACCAATATCACTACTGGCACTACAGTCACTGCTACTTCTAGTGCCACTAATACAGTACTACCCGTTTATTGGCATTATACGTAGTTTCTAATACTTCTGATACCATTAGTACTATTTTCTTCTGTTGATTTTAGTCACTGCTACTTCTGCTGCCACTAGTAAAATTTCTCCTATTGACACTACAGCGATTATTACTTCCGCTACCACTAGAAAATTTCTCCTATTGACACTACAGTGACTACTACTTCAGGTACCACTAGTAAAATTTCTCCTATTGACACTACAGTGACTACTACTTCCGCTACCACTAGTAAAATTTCTCCTATTGATACTACAGTGACTACTACTTCCGCTACCACTAGTAAAATTTCTCCTATTGACACTACAGTGACTACTACTTCTGCTAACAGTAGTAAAATTTCTCCTATGGACACTGCAGTGACTACTACTTCTGCTAACAGTAGTAAAATTTCTCCTATGGACACTGCAGTGACTACTACTTCTGCTAACAGTAGTTAAAATTTCTCCTATGGACACTACAGTGACTACTACTTCTGCTAGCAGTAGTAAAATTTCTCCTATTGACACTGCAGTGACTACTACTTCTGCTAACAGTAGTAAAATTTCTCCTATTGACACTACAGTAACTACTGCTTCTCCTACCAATAGTAAAATGTCTCCTATTGAAACTACACTGACTACTACTTTTGCTACTACTAGAACAATTTTTCTACTCGCACAACAGTCAGAACTAGTTCTGGTACCAGTAATACTACTTTTCCAATTAGCACTATAGTTACATCTAAAGATAGCCATTCGCTGCTTACTCAAAAATTCTAATCCGACCTCCAAGTCGACATCTCTCCCAAACAACTCCGAAGCCGCCCACGTTAATAACCCCCAACGTGATGGTCGTCAGCATTGACACAACCATCACAAGGCCCTGTAGGAAGTCTGTCCACACCACGGCTTTGATTCCACCCTGCGCCACAAAAATACATGTTTAAATTTCGTGTTATAAATAAAGTTGTATTATAATAGTTATAAGAGCTATTTGCATTTAAATATTCACTGCATTAGATTATTACATGAATTTTCGGTTTCTTCCTTTGTTGTCGTGTTGATGGACTGCTTAATTGCTACGTTGATCATTTAGTTAGTGTGTCTAATTGAATGAATCCTTTCTTGAGAAGCTCTCTACAGTAGTTCAGCCCTGGACATAAGAGGGGAAGGGAAAGGGACAGACAAATCCCTTCCCATGTCCTTTTACTTAAACCATCTTATAAATAAACGCATAGTAAGGCTCTTTGCATCAGTTTTGGATTTTATACGACCAGTGAGAAACAAAAGTTCGTGAAAATTATGTTGTCCGCCTGATGTAACCCATCACTGACTTTCTTACCTGCTCGTACTGCACCAAAACATTACTCTCTCAGCCGGAGAAAGTAGAATGTGGAGTTAATGGGTTGTCTGTAGTGACTCAGTCGAGTTATTTACGCCCTAACCTGTTCTAGTTTGTTACTTGTTGTTGAAATGGTTGATTGGTTGGTTACTTCGTTCATTAATTAGTTTCTTGTCTAATAACATTAATCCTTTGTTGACTGTTTCTGTAGTTTTTGTTTATTGTTGCGTAGTTCGATTAATTAATCGCTTCGTTGATTGATAAGTTAGTTTTTGCGATTGAATTAAAACTTTGTTAATCGATTTCCAATTTTACGCTTTATTGTTGAGTTTTTTGATTGAATGGTTGGAGATTTAATTAAGTGGTTAATGTATTTGTGTGATTCGATTAATCCTTTGTTAATAGCCTATTTGGTTTACTATTTATTATTGAGTTTTTTAATTTCTTTCTTGTCTGATTACATGTATTCTTCGCTAATAGTTTTTCCGGTTAACCCCTTATTGATAGGTTGTTTGTTTAGTTCTCTCTTTCATTAGTTTGTTTCTATAGTTAGATGAATCTTTATGGATATTTTCTCTGGTTAATTGTTTAATCTTGGGTCAACTGATCTAGTAATTGCTTCGTTGATTGCTTAGTTTGTGCGTTTGTGTTATTATAGTCTAAATTGATAGTTTTCTTTATTATCTGTTCCGCTAAATAAATGTTTCATAGGATAGCTGTATTAAACACACGCAAACAATTTCAATCGGAAACTTATTTATTTATTTTTTCTTTCATTCATTCTTCATCTTTAAATGTATGGTATTAAATATTCATACATTCACTTATGTATTGTTTATTTGTTATTTATATTATTGATATGTGCATTCTTATAATTATACGAAGTGTATGAAGAGGTTATTTTGAAAGATTAAGATTGTGTAAAAACATTAACACAAAGGTTAAAGGCTACAGTATAATTATTGCTTCGCCCATAAATTATTAAATAGACTTACCAGCATGGTGTAGAATACGCAGATTATCAGAATAGCCGGAGTTATGATGTGGATGTTGAGGCCGCTCACTGAAACAATATCATGCACATTTACAGCATATCATACAGCGTCACCTTTACATAGATAAACGTCTTTGTCCTCGCTAGGCATGTGGAAAGATAACCTGGGAATTGACCTTCATATAAAAATGAGACCACCCCCGCCGCTATTGCTCGAATGTGTAAAAAGACACAGAGATAAGTGTACAAATATACATTTGGATAGAGAAAGGAACACCCCATTAAACGAGATACGACCGGCCACTGCCGGTCCAACATGAACACGCTGATAACATCACGAAGATGTTCAATATTTGGCCCGTTATCGAGTTACCGCGCGTTGATCCACAATTATTACAGCGTTGATGTCAGCAACTCAGTTCGTTTCTGGCGCGTGAAATAAGTAATTGGAACGTTGAGAGCAAGTATCTTATCTCTGCCACAGTCTGCAGTCCAAAAAGTTGACAATTGTGATTGGCAGGTTCCTGACGTCACATCTGTTTAGGAGGTGGTACCACTGTCAGCCGAAATGACAACAAATGCCACTGATTGGACAGTGTACTCAAGGACACAGCGCACAAACGCAAAGTGAGAGAGTCTTGCCTTTGACGCAACCAATGGCCAATAAGACTGGCAACTGTAATTGGCAGATTGCTGACGTGACGTGTTGGGTGGTACCGTTCTCAGCTGCTTTGGCAACAAGTGCTCACTGACTGGCTGTTTACTCAAAATATCAAAGGTGCATAAGAAACAAGATGTAAAGTACTAACGCGACAGACTTACTGCACTTAAAGGGCAAGCCGAGTCCTCTGGGATTCCGAAGACATAAGCCAAGATGCCGACTGAACAAAAGCATGAGCCCGGTAAAATTCGACAAGGAAGGCTGCAAAATCTACTCAGGCGACCTTGGAACCGCGCATCGCACCTACACGTAGTTCTACGTGAAATTATGCAACGTAATAAAGTTATATGTACCTTTCGATATTTTTAAACTTTGAAATCATAATACCAATGAAGAATCACAGCGTTCTTGTCGGCTATAAGACGGGAGAGGGAATTTCCCTTAGGACAGGCAAAAGAAACCTCTCGGTAGGTGGTGGTGGTGGTGGTGGTGGTGGTGGTGGTGGTGGTGGTGGTGTATAAGCACTAAGGCAATAAGCATTGATCTATAGTTCAGACGTTTGTGGTTCTTACCCTGACTGAAGGCCAGTGCCGGCACATAAGTTACAATGGGCATGTAGAGTAACAGACCGATTGTCGAAAGAACAGATGCCATCACTCGTACTCTGGGGCTGAACCGTAGCTGAAGATACTGTGAGAAGCAAGGAGACAATGGAATAGTGCACCAGGGAATAGAGATTAACTTAAAAATATACAAGAAAACGAAACTAATCTCATTGTAATTGTTTCGAGTTCGAGGGTTAACTAAAACAGAGTGAGTCAAATTTAGGTTACTGGCAATCTTACTGAGCCACGAGATTACTATCTGGCGGGCGACGTGTTGGGTCTTCCCGGCCTTTTGTTTCTTTTAAGCACAGCATAGGACACAGTGCGTGATTTTTCCTTGCCAGTTATTGTACTGATCCGGCAACAGAATTTAATTGGCATTTCATGACTAAGGTACCCGAAGGTAATATGCCCACCTTAATTTTAATTAATTTCTTCATGACTGTGGTAGTCCCTAAATAAAAATTTGTGTGTTTACATGATCTTTGATTCTTTATGCATACATAGAAAATTAATCCATGATTTTTCTTTAAACCATATTGCTTTTGTTTTTTCATGTTGAAAAATTTTTCATTATGCAGGTAATATGCGCATATGAAGATAATATGGCGATAATGAAGAAAATTCATTATTTTGGAAAGAAAAAATTTATTGGTGATTAATGAAGTTTGGATTGAAAATAATGATCCTTGGCTTCAAAAAAAATATTCCCACAAATAAATTGTGACTAGGACTACAAAACACTTTAATTAAAAAAAGAAAAGATTAACAAATACAAAAATGAAAAAAATGAGTATATGTGTGACAAATAAATACGGTTTTTGTGAGTCCAACACATTCCTCGTGCATGTACTTAAACACCAAAAATTACACATAGTCACATTCAATGTGGCCATATTATCTCTCGAAAAATTAGCTATTCTTCAGTTCAGTATGAATGCATTTTAAATAAACATTGGATATATGTAACGAGCATTATCAAGTTATAAAATGTTATATAGAAACTATAATTACCAATTGCTTGAAAGGAAATGGAAGACAAACTTACCAACAGCAATATCATAACACCGTCTTAATCCGTTGCCACAAATCAAATAAAGAAGGCCTGTGGAAGCAGTTTTGCTATTATCCACTAATGTCGCTGATTATATAGGTACTCTTCCTAACACGTAGTTCGACATACTAGCACTTACTTTTGGTTATCATATTATCAATTAGCTATAGAACAGTAATGTGGCCATTTTATCTGCCATATTTGCATCACATACCTTACATTATTAATAGGCCTATCAGTCAATTGTCTGAACTCTATTGAGAATTAGGGGAGAGTTGGGTAGTATCGGACATCGGGCAATATCGGACAGTGCGTTTTTTTCATCTACCGCCAGATGGTAGTACCTGAATGACATGGTTACTTTTCTATATGCGACATCACAGAAACGTAACCATGTCATTCAGGTACTATCATCTGATGGTAGATGAAAGAAACTCACTATCCGATATTACCCGATGTCCGATACTACCCAAATCTCCCCTACATATTTTGAACCATAGATGCATAGAACAGAAAAAGATTTCCCATAATAAAACGCATGTTCTGGAGGTGAAATAGTAGGAATAGGTTTACGCAAATTTTGGCGAATTTTTTTTCAGAATATTCACAATCATCGAAATAATGTGTTGTTAAGTTATTTAATAAGTGACGATAAACAGACTGTCTTTCCAATAAGAAGAAACGTTGTCGGAAGAATGATCTAATAGAATAAACATTTGAAGTTCTTTGTGTGAATATGAAATTCAGCTCAAGGTAAAGAAAGTTTACCTGTTCCCTACAAGAATCGATCATAGCCTGGGTAAAGGTTTACTCTTCTCAGTAGTGGAATCTGTTGCTCATTACTTATTAAATAATTTAACAATATATTGTTTCGATAATGCAGTCTCTGGAAAATACCTTGTCTGAGTACAGCTCATATTATTTCTTCAGTAAATAAGTTCCAACCAGGAAATACGTTACTGTACAGTGCTGTGATTAAAATACGTACTTCTGAGTATACAGTTCAGACAACTGAGTAACCAAGATTGACGAAGTAATGTGTCAGAAAAATTGTGTCACCGGCCTAGTACAATAACTGATAAGGAAAGCCCCTCATTGTGTCCTGCGTAGAGATTAATGCAAGGGAGAAGCGAGGAAACCTTAACACACCGATAGTTAAAAAGAAACTTCTAGCTTGGAAAGGGTGCCAGTAACTTAGGTTTAATTCTCCTTCTATAAAATAATAATAATAATAATAATAATAATAATAATAATAATAATAATAATAATATATTTTATTTTATTTTATGTTATCTGGCAGAGTAAAGGCCTTGAGACCTTCTCTTCCTGTGAATCAGATCTACAACTAAATACGAGTACAAAAAAAAAGAAAAATAATTCAACAAATGATAAATAGACAAGCAAAAATATGCGAAATGTATTCAAAACACAGATATAAAGTGAATCTGCTAAGGTAAAGGTAGGTAATATTGTGATACTAATAATATTATGATAGTTTTTTTTGAGAATTTTTTACAATTTTACTGAGCGAGAGAAGGACCGGTTTTATGCCGAAACTTGTCCACGAACATTCTCTTAATACGTTGACGCAAAAAACCGACCTTCTACTTTCATGAATTGCTGTTTAAATATAAGTGATCCATTTCATACAAAGTAGGCAGATTGATTACGTAATACAGAAAAATCGCTAGACAGTTTTCTCATTTCGTTTGGAGTTTCATATTTTAATTTTTTGGTTGAAAATGTAAGTTTTTTCCTTGAAAATTTGATGACGATCCGTCCGGAATAGTTTATATTGACCCGTAGGTACTGAATTTGCATTTAATACAGGTAATATTTTAGACGAAATCACTGAACACAGACTGGTAGTGTTTGGAGTGCTGAGAACGTGTTTTTCGGTGCAAATCTGAAGTACAATTTTTTCAGCTTCAAGATAGGTTGCTTTTTAGCGTACTTAGGCCTATAATGAGAAAGTAAATAGCAACTACATACCGTATTCTTTCGAATACAACCCGCCCTCGAATAAGCCGCGCACCCTAATTTTGAAAGCAATGGAAAATTAGTTAATTAATTCATTATAAAATAGAACAAACATAAATTACAAAAATTAAACTTTCAACAAATGTATTCTCGACAATTTAAAACAAAATACAAATATATTTCAGTTAACAATAAATTACACCCATTCTATGCGCTCCCACTGCACGCGTCAGTTGTATTTCTTAGTCGGCCGTTTACACAATATCATGCAATATTAATACCACGTGCCAGTAAATTAACTGTCTTTATTTTGCATGATACTACCTGGTTTGTTATAATGAATACCTGCCATCACTATTAACTTCTTCATTCTTCGATGTTTTCGCCATTTAATAATGTTACCAATTAATTATTTTCTGCGCGTCTGGATAATGGCATGGGCTATCACCTTAGGAGGAAAATCAGACTTGTATATTTCGGAAAAAAAAGTGCACGGCGTATTCGAGAAAATGCGGGATTTTTTATGCTCACCTCATATGTAGATGTGAGCTGGAGCTCGTAGAACACTGGCAGGTAGAAGAAGTCTGTAATCACACCCACGGGCAAGATGGATAAGATGCCCAACCAGTACAGCGTCCCGTAAAGGTACATTTCTGTTGGGATTCCCATCATCATAATACCTGACAGCATACTTAAAAAAAAAAGAAATGCTTGATTGAATTTGTAGAAATCAGATTTGATAAAATTGAAGATATAGTGAGCCAGTCCTTGCCAGGATCATGGGCAGTGAGTGAGATACAAGATAAATTATGGGC
This sequence comes from Periplaneta americana, assembly GCF_040183065.1. Classification (NCBI taxonomy): domain Eukaryota; kingdom Metazoa; phylum Arthropoda; class Insecta; order Blattodea; family Blattidae; genus Periplaneta; species Periplaneta americana. Next base: position 85,821,268 of record NC_091129.1, on the reverse strand, counting down.
TTCAGTCCAGTTACCACTTATCTCATTCTCGAAAGTTGTCTGTTAAGACTGGTTCACAATAAATCGGGAACGGAAACGACAACGAGAACGAGAACGGAAATAATTTTAAATACATTTATTTTAACAATATTTACGTTCTCGTTGTCGTTTCCGAGCTCGGTTTATTGTGAATCAGCCTTTATTCTGAATTAAGTTCGAAAATATTCAAGGAGAAAACAAGCGCAAAAGAACCGATAATCTTTAGGATGCATTTTATTTATATTTCCTCAGCCTTAAAGGCTGGTTCACAATAAACCTGGAACGGAAACGGCAGCGACAACGAGAACGGAATATTGTTAAAATAAACACATTTAATTGTGAGCATTCACAATTAACAAGAAGTTTGCCGGATCCCGGGAACGAGAAAGTGGAAGTTACTTGTGAATGCTCACATTTGAATACATTTATTTTAACATTATTTCTGTTCTCGTTCTCATTTCTGTTACCGGTTTATTGTGGACCAGCCTTAATACCTGTCAGTATTTTAATATACTGTTAGTGGTCAGTACGTCTAAAGAGTTAATGTCTAATACTATAATGTCTAATTCCTTAGATCTAAAGACGGAAGGTCTAAAAAATTGGGACTAATACTAATATGCCTAATGTAAAATAAAGTTGAATACATCTATGTCTAACTTAAAATCATGTCCAGTATCTCCATGTCTAACTTCCAAAACTGTCTAAAGTTATGCAAGTTAAAAAAAATGTGCAACAGTTTTCGACTCTTAGAATGTGTGAATAGAGAAAATTATATATTTATATACAGTATACATAACATATTGAAAAGGTAGTTCAACCCTTTTAATTTTCCTCTAATGGTTCAATTTGTAATTTGAGCCTTGGCGTAAGGTTCTTAGGAAAAGAGATTACTTTCTGGGAATATTTAATATACATTGTTTCCAATTAGGCAATATCCGACAATATTACATGGCTTTGTCGGATCAGAGAGTGGTAGGTAACACTAGTATATTGATAACATTTCAGAGTTGCAATGTTATTTATCCTCTACTTTTTAATTGACCTCATTGAACAATGAAGTTAATGGAAATTATTACAACAGCATTAGACTATACTGCATTATACATTATCTATGATTAGACGTAATTCAGAAATAGACGTTTTGGCATGATATCTTTTCCTATTAAACGATTTTAGACATTGCTTCCAATTAGAAATTTCGGCATTAGACCATACGCCAGTAGATATTATTTCAAACCAGACTTAGCCTATTTCAAAAATAAACATTTCGGTATTGATAAATTGTAGACTTATTTTTATTAGACGTAATAGCTGATTAGATATTAGGGCCTATGTACTTCATACTTCGTAAATTTAGACGTACTGACCTGAAATCTAATATACATGAAAGTAGCGATACATTTGTACTTCAGTAATTTCAATTTGTTTGTTTTTTTTTTTTTTTTTCAAATTTTCGACTATATCTCTTATTTTAAAATAACACTAAGGTTAGTATTATCTGGATTTATTCCTCTATAGAGTGTGTTCCAAAAATAAGCCGAAAAATGTTCTGGATTGTTCTTAAATTAAAGAAACACAAAAGCAAAGGTTCAATCTCCTAATTCAAATATACCAAATAAGTATTATTTCTGACTGGATAGTCTCTTGTTGTACATAATACCTTTGATATCTGACATCGCAATGTTCAACTTATAACTTTCCGCGGAATATAAGAATAGTACACTGCCTAATCGATCTAAGTTAATTGCTTAATTTGACGTATTAAAAAAAAACGGAAATATTTGAGTGAAAAGAAGCAAATCATTGTCAATGTTTGTGTGCTCTCAATGTTGGGTCTTTGACGTCTTGTCAGTCCGCTTGAGTTATGCGAATATAAGAGGAAAAATTGACCCAGTGTCTGGTACGTTCCTGTGTAGCTCAGTCGGTAGAGCATTGGCGCGCTCAGCCAAAGGTCCCGGGTTCGATGCACGGTCCTGGAACAATTTTTCACTTGAAATTATCATTTCATCTGTTTCTATCACATTTTCTGTTTATTTACCTCGACATAAGAGAGACAGCCACTGGCGCCGTATTCATCTTCTTCCCCCCATGGAGATACTCCTTTGGGGTGTCTTCTTCCTTACCCCAAAATCCGAAGTATATTCCAATCAATGTGGACAAAGCCAACATAAGCGTGAAAAGAGTAAAGTCCAACCATCCAAAAAGAAGCTGCTTTTTCGCTACTTCATCTAAGACTGTAGAGTTGACATCCATTCTGAAAACGAAGAGAGAAAGGTCATTATCTTATGGAAAATATAAATATAATAGGAAATGGGGATTTGTTGCTGCTAACAATTTTCTAAATGATCAAATCAGTTCTCCTAGGAATCCGATACCAGTCCCAATGAATCATATCCGTAAGAATGTTTAATTTGTCTTTTTTAGCTGTATATCTAATCTATCATAACGAAAGACAAGAAAAGGGAAAAATGTGTTCGATCTATTATGGAAATTTAGGGCCCAGTCCAATTTTGGAAAGACCACGACAAGAGAACCTGTTTTTTGCATCCGTTAACAAGAAAATTATTCTACTTTCGATCAATTTTTTTTAACTCTTTCCAAATTTCCATTTGTAACTACTGTTAAGACTTGGCTGCAGGTGGAGGATTCATACCTTACGTTCTTTTTCCAACGATATAGTGTTATAATATTTCGAAAGCTGTACATTTTTTCTTCTGAATTTTAGCTGTAAATCTGATTACTTACACGGAAAATTTCGCAACAAATATTTTCTAGTAAGAAATAAAATGCAATAGTGCGAAATTGAGAAGCAGAGACGTAATATTCCATTATTCCATTCAGTAAATGCTATGGTAAGTCGACAATAGTTCACAATTAGAAATAGAAGCAATTAAATATAATACAAACTATGCATATTACATATTACATATATGATGCGCGACACATACAACTTACAGGCATTATTACTATACGTAGAATGCGTCTTAAAGGTACGCTTTCCTCGGTGCGACTATCGCGATGATCGTTCAACGATTATGAGTGAACGATGAAACGTTGAACGATAATAGTTGGTTACCATTTTGCTCGGAGCGTCTGCGATTTTTTTATTTTCCACTAGTCGCTTGTTTTCATTCGCAATCGCATCGTTCTAGAGGAAGATTGTGTTTAACATAATGAGTTTAATGAGTAGACGTTAATGCCTTTTGATTGAGGAGATGGAAGACGACGAAGTACTTCTCCATACGTATGGGATGAAAAGAGCAAAAGAAAAAAAAACACCATATAAGCTTACTTGAGCTCAAAAATGAAGAGAGACTGTACCAAAAATTTAAATAACTTAATTAATAACTTTATTTTCCAACTTTATTGACAAACTCAGGCCATATATTTTCCTTGGCCCTTTGATCCTTAGGACGCATGTGACAGTTGCCACAGTGAGGGTTGATTCGCCATTTTCTCGAGAAGAATTTAATCATCCGCGTCAGAAAAAAAAGGAGCCATGATGCACGTCTTTCTCACAACAAATGTTAGCGACTGACGATTATATTCAATCTTTTCCTGAACGACTATTCAAGACGTACGATCGTCGTTAACGACTCTAGCGGCAGTCGCTCGAAGCAAAACAGCTCCACAGGAAATACAAAGAAATAGTGCTCGACGATTATCTTTGCACGCCTATAGGATACAATAAGATAACGTAATGTTGATTCAACTTTTAGCAAAACATTTGTTCAAAATAATGCTAGAATCACATCAATATAGAAATTCTGAAACACCTGAAACACCTGTGTAACTTTTAATTTCAGTCAGCACTTAAGCTTACCTGGTTTCATTCTCCAAATCTTCTAGAATAAATGGATTGTTCATATACACTTTTGTTTTCCCCACGGATAAATATCACAAATCTTTAAATCCGGAGAACAAGGTGGTCAACATTGGAGACTATTTAGTTGTTTGTTTGTTTGTTTGCTTGTTTGTTTGTTGATTGAATGAATAAAGTGCATTTATTGATATAGAATGATACAAACTCATGTACACAGGATCCTTCGCAAGAGCCCGTACGGCCATTCGTGCTATAAATATGCATAGTTTAAATCTTCACAGAAACAAAAATAATACTACTAATAATAAAATAGTAAAACAATAATTCTTATTATTACTACCGTTCGTTCGTTTTGTTTATTTATTTATTTATTTATTTATTTATTTATTTATTTACTTTTTTATTTATTTATTTATTTATTTATTATTTTATTTACTTATTTAATTATTTATTCTGGCGGAGTTAAGGCCCACGGTCATCACAGATTTCTTCTAATGCTTCTAATGATATAGCTGCTCTGTATGTAGTGATGTTATCCTGCTGAAAGTAGGCATAAAGTATTTCAACTTCAGCTAACACTGAAAACAAAGGTCGCAGTATGTGTCGCACATAACGTTTCGAGTTGATTGAATTTTATTTAAAACAAAATGGGACTAATTACATTGCTTGTATTAATGCTACACCGCACACGCATTTTCTGATCTTGAAGTGGAAATTCATGCACTGAATGAGGGTTTTAAGTGCACTAGTGCTTTATGTTCTGAGAGTATATGTAACCGCAAAAATGGAACCAAGCTTTGTTCGTCTTTATTAATATTCAGACTGTATAAATAGTACCATTATGAACAGATTGCAACTTCCACTTACGAAAATTCAAACTAGAATTTCGATCCCTTTCCTGTAATCGTTGATTCACTGCCAAGCTACATGGATAATATTGAAGCAGTTTTAGTAATGTTAATTCCTATTTGTGGCGAGTCGCATTCTTTTGATAATCAGCGCAAATATTTTCTAGGATTTAGCTGCAATATTGCATAAATATCTGATTCAAAACTGTCCTCCTTTGGTATCTCTTTCTGAAGCAAACAAACCCTGTACCTTGTCCTGAAGGTATTGTATCCTCAAGGGAACGATGTCGAAATTAACCTGCACAGTTGTCGTAAGATTTCGTCTTTAACAGATAATAAAAAATAAACATTCTTTGTTCAACATTGTATCGTATCATTGTGAAACTGTAACTTTCTTGTTTTCAACAACACGTTGGTAAGGACACTCATAGATATACCACCCCAGTGCGGCGGTCGTGTTCTTCCCATGAGAGGCCAGTCGGAAAATGAAACCAAGGGAGTGCAGAGTAAAATTGCAGACACAGTGTTGCAAAAGTGATTTCAGAACTTTGTACGCCATGTCAATCTTTTAACGTACGCTTTGATAAACAGTGGAAACGACGTAAAGTTTTATTATTGCCTCTTACCGACGCATTATTTGTACGGGACGTTAGGCCTAAACCAACGCCGTTCGCCGCCGATTCGTTTTTCTCCCGCGCGAAGAAGCGGTCGCATATCACCACAAAAACACGAGCCCGCCAATCGGTAATAATGCATGTAAGTTCTATATGTATCAATATAGATATATGTGCTGCTATATTTTAGTCTGTCCTTTTCAGTTTTTGACTAATGTTCCTGTTTGAATATTTTGCATTATTGTACAGATACTTAAAGGGGCTAGGTTCTTAGTATTTCCGTATACTTACGGCCATTTACGACCTCAATGAAAGTTTGGTTTATGATCTAAAATCACTTATAATAATAATAATAATAATAATTTCATAATTGGATTTCGCTACCTATCGTAACTCCCCAAATGCATGACAATGCTGGATAGGCACTATACACTGGCCGAAATTTCATGAGGAATTTTCTTTTCACGTGAGGACTCGAACTAACGCGCATTTCGTAAAGCGAATCCTAGACAGGATGCCCTACACCACTACGCGATGGTGCACTACTCTAACATTACTAATGTATAAAGTAATTAATTATAAAATGTTGTATTATTTAGCTTTATTTATTCATGTTACGTGTTTTCAACACATCTGTCAGTATTTTCTCTTTTCCCTGGCTTTCCGGATCGTGGCTCAAATAACTTATTCTGCATTCAAGACTTTATTAAACTATATTGAATATCACTCACGTAAACTTTTATCTTGTAAAAAGAGGTTAGTTTTGAAACCGTGATAAACTATTTAGGCCTAATTATTCAAATCTCTGATGAAAAGTTTGGAGGACCGTGGAGAAGGTTATGGACTTACCTAATGGAGGTTGATACCCAAAACTTTTCCAAGCAATATGTAAATGTAAACCAAAACAAGTTTTCTTTCGTAAGACACCAACTAAGTGAAATGTTTGGGATGGCGTTCTCGCTTATATGTTCTCAAAGGAGAACATACAGTATCTGGTGCAAGTGTTCTTTTAATGTTTGTGGGAGCATTGAGAGCGCTTTGAATCCTGCGGATTATGTTTCTTACGCACCATGATACTGCAACTATAAATTACATTGTACGATGCTTCGTCACCAGAAATAATGTGACGCAAATTAATGAGATTATTAATTTTAATTAAACGCAAACATTCGAAGACGTTTATAATTGTATGTTGTACCACGTACCGTACGTAAACTCCATTATAACCAGTTCAAATATGTGTGTATGTTATGCAATGTATGTATGTATGTATGTATGTATGTATGTATGTATGTATGTATGTATGTATGTATGTATGTATAAGTTAACCACAAATAGAAAGCAGAAAAAGAGATAACATGGAAAGGAGAAAATGAAAATTGAACTTAAGAGCCGAAATTACAGAAATTAATGATACCGAAATTTAATTTTAAAATTAATAAAGAAGCAAGAGAATAAGCTGAAGAAATTATGGAAAATGAGTACAGAGAAAGAATATAATTAATTATTTTATGTATTAATAACTGTAAAATATTAACTTACTTTTCACTACTTTATTTATGTCGAACTGTGGAATGGAAACATTCCCTTCCCTTATCTTCTGTCTACGGTATTCCATTAGAGGTATTGTTTGGAGCTCTGCAGTAATTCCATTTCATCCCGTTAAGCCCAGAAAGAGGTTCACAACTAACTATGTTCACCTGCGTACGCAAATGCGCTGTAGTTCTTCATAGCTGAGCAACCCAATTTCTCTCCAATTCTTTTTCCGACATTTATATTTTTTTTTTCCTTTAGAACTACTATCCTATCGAACAATTCTAATCTTTCTACGCAAGTAGTGACATTATCTTAGGTTATCTTAATTCGGGATAGGAAACCAACCTCTAAAATTTAATATTGCTTTTAATCCAAGTTTAAAACTGTTCAAAATGTGATGTAGCAGTATTTTATTATAACAGTTGCGAGAAAGGATGATATAGAATTTGTTTCACGCCGTAACTGCGTGACATAAGATGTGATAGGGTGATATGCAGCAGTGGCGGTTTCTGCGTATTTCTTAAGAGGAGGAAAGAAGTTAACAGCACGAAATGACACCTTCTTGAATGAAACATGCTACAAATTAGCCAACATGCACACATGTAAGACCAGGTAGTGTTGGGGTTGGCCTTCCCTTCTGTATAGCAATAATCTGTTTTTGTAAACTGAGTTTCCTAAATTTTCCAAAATATATTATGTTTTCACTTCCATTCATTGTAATTAACAATTACAAGGAAATTCACAACCTCGCAGCATTTTTCGCGCACACTACAGCATCACACGTATTGGAAGAGATGATAGCTACTAACACGTAATCGGAACCGTTTTACGGAAATGGGAATGGGAAATAATCTGAGGAAAGCGAGAACACTGCACCCACCCACGTGGTCTGTGTTGCCACATATACATTTTACAAGTTCCGTATCACATGCTTTTGAAGAATGTCAGTTCTTGTAAAGTGATATTATGATTATTGTTCAAAGCTGCCGGTGGCCGATTAATTTTTTATGTTAGCCAAAAAATAATCCAGTTTGGAGTACCTACTTTCAATTTCAAATATATTTGTACAAAACTGACAACTTAGCTGTTACCCTGTCTAGTAGACAATGAATGGAAGTGAATTTAAGCGGCCAAAAAGATCTGCGATAGTAACGTAGAACTAACTACTTTCTCTTAGTTTTATATAAACCCAACTTTAACTTTCAAATATCCTTGAAAGTTTCAAACCATGAATAGTAGCCTATATAAAATGCAATGAATAATATTTTTGATTTATAATTTCAAAAAAAAAAAGTTTATATGATGTCTTTCATAGCTTTGCGTTAAAACTTTTTATTGTGCCTCCTCCTAGATGTGTTATAGTCTCGTTGAATGCAACATCGTTGGATAGCAGCGGTAGAGAGCTTTCTGCACGACCAGTCGGTTTCTATTTCCCGCCCATGCGCTGATTCAGAGGAGGATCTCCTCCCTCTCCGTTCATTTACTTGCTTTAAAGCTCTGCTTCTTTCTCTGGCCGCTAGTGCGCTGTTGTCTATGTGTGTTAACTGCAGTAAAGGAGGAATGTATTGGCTTTCCTCCACACAAACAATCTCGCATCTTTCTCACAGTTTTCTAGCAGCACATGAGCGCGCGTCGTTTAAAACTCGTTCAACCGAGTTTTCTTGTAGCTGAGAACTTAAAAATTATCGAATCTTCCTCGAATTTCAAGGCAAATATTTTATTTGGTATTTACTTTCAAAAGAAGAAAAATGTGAGGAGGACGTTCCTCCCTTCCCTCCCCCGAGAAACCGCCACTGATATGCAGTTACTGTCAATGAGATAGTTGTTGGCACTTCAGAGAATATTGGCTATTAATAAGCTAAATTGGGGAAAATATGTTTCATTGTTTGAGAGAACCCTTTCTGTATTCTATTGGCAATATTGTATTTGTTGCATTCATTGTTTTGTCTGGAGTTGCTGCTGATTATACTATTCCTTAAGTGTATGTATTTTAATTGCTATAATTTCAATTTAACATTTTTCTCTGCTACTTTTACAATGGATACACAACAGGGAAATGTAAACTTACCTAATCTGTGCCGAAATTATTGGATGCCAATTCCTGTAACACAAGTAAATGATATATCAGTTATTGGTAGGAGCTGCCAACAGCTATAAATACATGAATATAAACAGTATGAACTCTGTTAGATTTGGCGTGTCGAAAGCAAACTTTGTATACATTAAAAATACGTATATTTTATATCTATACAGTTGTGGGCTGTCAATAATATGTTTAATATGCTAAGTATTGCACATTGGCATGCCAGATATCGGCTTGTTGATATGCCAAATAGTTTTGCTGCTCCTTTTCTCGTTTGATTACTGCGGAGTAGACCCTAAAATGTAATCATGTTCTTGCATAACATGTTACATCCGCAAAATTCTGGAAGCTGCAGTGGAAGATGTTAAAAGAGGGATGTCAAAAAATGCTGCTGCAAAGAAATATGGCGTTTCGCTGTTTACGATCCCATTTTGTCTGTGTAAACGCTCCAAAAAATTAAAACATGGACCTTCCCCCATTCCAATAACGGATGAGGAGAAACATTTGTCACTTGTATCATGAATTTCTGCAGAAAATACTTCCTACGGCGTAAAGCTGACGTGATAGTATTATGCGTTAAAGATTTCCTCGCCTGTAATGATAGGCTGATTACCTTCAAAGATAATACTTTGGGAATTGGGTGGTATCGAGTATTCCTGTGAAGGCATCATGAGCTCCCAATCACAACTAGTGAAGCAGTGACTTGTGCTACTAGTTGCGTAAAAGAATGTAATATTATAAATTGTTTGGAGAAGATGGAATCATTCTTGAAAAATGAAGGTTTGTTTAATATCCTTGACGATACATCCAAAATACTGAATGCAGATGAAACTTGTTTTGTACTGAACCCAGTGAGTTTAAAACAATATTTACGAAGTGTAAAAGGGAAGTTGCAATACTTCAATAAGAGCAGTGTTCACTTTTTCTGCTGCAGGAGCTATGGTTCCCCCAATGTTAGTCTTCCCATACAAGATGCTACCGGGAGATAGCCTATAAGATCAGGTCCAAGCTCTTGTTCCACACCCGAAATTGTGCAGGCTGGATGAAAGTCGAATTATTTTACGAACATATTGGACATATTTTTGCACCTCACTTGAAGAACAGTGGCATTCAGATCCCAGTCATTCTGTTTGTTGATGGACATAAGAGTCATCAAACACTTCAAGTTAGAGCGATTCTGGTGATGAATGTTCCCATTCTTCAATTCTGGTGATGAATGTCCCTAGCCTCCGATTCCGGTGATGAATGTTCCTAGTCTCCAATTCCGGTGATGAATGTTCCTAGAATCCAATTCCCATGATGAATGTTCCTGGCCTGCAATTCCGGTGATGAATGTTCCTGGCCTCCAATTCCGGTGATGAATGTTCCTAGTCTCCAATTCCAGTGATGAATGTTTTTGGTCTCCAATTCAGTGATGAATGTTCCTAGTCTCCAATTCCGGTAATGAATCTTCCTAGCCTCCGATTCCGGTGATGAATGTTCCTAACCTCCGATTCTGGTGATGAATGTTCCTAACTTCCGATTCGGGTGGTGATTGTTCCTAAAGAAACAATGTTTTACTTGAAATTTGCACATAATTGTATACAGACATAATTGTCAATTGCCGTATACACTATTGCCATAACTACAATAATGAATGCCAACAAGTATCAGTTTTGAATTCCTAAGTTTTGTTATTAAATTTGTAACAAGCATACATTATTATTGCATATTTCTGTAAATGAAAACATATACAATTTTCTTACAAACATTCCGTTCCGTCCATTCTTCACCATATGGTAATGCAGAATTCCTGCATTGAAATATCAATGTAATTCGGTACATTATGGTAATATTCGTGAATATGTTTAAATACACAGAAATGCAAAATTACTTTCATTTATTTGCCAAGATACGTTTTTTTCCTATACTTGTCCTTAATACTGCCAACAACTGTCTTCTTTCCCCTGCCATGGACTAGCAAGTTTTGTTTTTGTTTTTCAATTCATTGTAGCACCTCGTACCGAGATAACAGTTTCATGACCTCTCGCCTATGTTTAGTAAATAGTGTAATATGGTTCTATTTTTAGGCTTTGCTTACTTCTTTAAAACCAGAAGAGAGTAGGTACTAAAATAGCAAAATTTTAGATGAACATTAATACGTATAAAAATTATGTGTTAATTGAAAAGAAAACTTAGTGTGAAGTATGTGTGGTGGAAGAATACTGTTACGCATAACTGCATTTTCACTTAATCGCGCATTAATGTACTGTAGTTCGCTCTAGTCAATTTTTGAACTACATACATTACAGATGGAAGGTATCTGGACAATACTAACGGCTTAGTCACCACTTTATATAATACGAATAACTTTATTTTGTCTGGAGTTTTCTCATGTGGACTAGTAAATACTGGTTCGAGACCTCGTAACAGTTTAGTTGTGTACTAGGTGGCGCTTGAGGCGATGAGATTCCAACTTGTCTCTCTGCCTCTGTCGGCAAATTAGTGTAACTAAATTCCCCGTAGGTAATAAAGCCATGTAGCCATGTTCCAGCATCAGAATGATGGGTTAAATCCCCGGTCACATATAACTGATTGATTAGCCTAAAGACTGCCATCTAGCGACTGCAAAAGATGTCATGTTATAAATCTTATGGAATTGAATTGAGCAAATGTACTTCCATCTAGCAGTCGTTACCAAAAATGCCATTTCGGCGGTGGAGGCTCTGGTGGTTGTTCTCATTTTATGTTGCCATTTCATAGCATGGGAATGGCCAACCTGATATATAATATGTGTTCAGGGATAAAATACATACATAATTGAAGAATGAAAGCACGTAATAGTTCATCCCGTGGTTGTAAGCTTAATGTTCACCGTTTTATTTAGTCTTAATCGAACGAGTTGGCTCATGCGTACCTCATGGGACTCGCATTCGGGAGATCCGTTGTTCAATTTCCAGACCGACCAACCTGACTGTGGTTTTTCCGAGATTTACCACAGTTACCTAGGCAAATGCCGGGTTGGAAGTTTCATTGCCACGGTCCATATTCCCTTCCTCTCCCATGTAGAAAGAGAATTTAAATTTTCATATTGTTCATCATTCTCATCTCATTTAATAGCCATATTCAGGTCAAGACGCATGTCTTCATCCACTTACAGAAGGGAGCATCCTCTCTATAACCGTGCCTGAGTTCCAAGCCTTCCGCAATATAATTTTTTTAGTAGGTTATTATTAGGACACTTTATCAACAGCTTATGTTATTTAGCGTCTGAATGAGATGAAGGTGATAATGCCGGTGAAATGAGTCCGGGGTCCAGCACCGAAAGTTACCCAGCATTTGCTCATATTGGGTTGAGTAAAAACCCCGGAATATAGCTCAACCAAGTAACTTGCCCCGACCGAGAATCGAACCCGGGCCACCTGGTTTCGTGGCCAGACGCGCTAACCGTTACTCCACAGGTGTGGACTCACAATATCTCTGCCAGGATTAATTCCTTAAGATCACTTCCAAGGCGTTTCGACACCTAGCAAGGACCGTTGGAATGGATCCTGTGCTGCTTTGTCACCTTGGCGGTATGAACTTAAAGCAGGGGTGCACAATAGACCTCAGTATGGCCGACTTGTAAAGGGTCGTCCTAACCCAACCGTAGCCACCTTGACCTAACCTAACCTAAACTATTTAGACTTCATATTACACGTTTCCTGCCTAAACATAGTCTAAGATCTGACAGATCTTTACGCCGCGTTCGTATAATTGAGTCTTAAGAAATAAATTACGGTATAATATATAACATTATTTCTCTTCTAACTGTAGGCATGATACTGTAGATATCTTTTCACATTGTCAGTCGTCCATCTAAATTTGAGTGGCCTTCTTGGTCTCTTCTGCCTCCTCTTGCCTTATATGACATTTAATGAAGCATGGATAGAACAGAGAAAAATTCTCTCAGGCACCGGGACTCGAACTCGGATTTTCACCTCTACGTACTGACGCTTTATCCACTAAGCCACACCGCCTCCAGTTCCGATGCCAGATCGAATTCCCTCAGTTTAAGTTCTACCTCTCAGTTTTCCCTTTGGTGGTCTATCCTCATGTACTGTGTCACAGATGTGTGACAGTGGCACAGTGTCCAAGGCACTATGTACAGAGATGCACTCATTACGATTGACTAAGTGGCCGGGATCCGTTGGTATGAGCGCCGTCTTGAATCACTAAATAATTACTTACGCATATCGTATTATTATGATGTACCGAAGTGCATATGATATTTTCGTGCAGCAATTCTTCGTTACATATGATGAGACAATTTTCATGGGTGAAAAGGCCGAGAATTTCCTATAGATTAGCTGGCATTCGACTTACGAAAAGAGGAAGATCGTCGAAAGGCACAACTTGGTAATTAATCCAAGCGGAAATAAAACTCATACTCGGTCAGACCTTCAAATAACCAGGAAAACACGCCTTCCGAGATAGCTGTGATCATTATTAAATGATTAGGTTCCCCACTCTCCGGAAGAATGGGTCCAAAGACTAGCACAGCAACCTCGGTGGTGATGAAGATTGCTTCTGCCATAAATTACAGAACTCGTCCGATGTCGCTCAGATTTCCCATATAATGTGTCTCAAATTTTTTTCGGTGGGGTAAAGTTTGCTGGAGCCCTACTGTCATCGGCAAATTCGTTTAGTGTTCAAATTAAGAAGGAAAGTTGTGTATTTTCTCTTTCGTAAATTTATACCATTTCACATACACAGTAAAGAATAATCTGGGTTTAGGAGCAATGAGAATAGTAATATTGGGTTATACTACGTAATGACGTAAGCAATATAGGCTTATGGGTTTTTTTCTGTCTGACCTTGTGTTTGTAGTATTCATGACTCACAAGTCATAGGAAATATCCTCATTAAGAACTGTAATACCTCGCAATCCCTTTACTACATTTTAATCCAAATTCAAATAATATGATGTCACAGATATGTTTGTATGTTGCAAGCGATACTTTCTGTTCTCTACTGTATGTATTTTTGTTCGAACAAATTAGACGCGAGATAGTGTTTAGTTTCGGCACTTGGAAGTTCAGGATTTGATTCTGAGACGAATTTTTCTCGTATTATTTTTATAGAGTATCTTATCATTCCCAGATAATGAACGGTGTAGCAGATAACTTGAAGCATAAGAAAGTAACAGTCTATTGATTTTCTAAAATTATTGCAAATACTTTGATTTTTGTGTTATAAACATCGTTTCCTTTACTATTTTCATTTAATATATGTGACCCGTTGCGCCAAAAGAGACCTAAAGTCGTGAAAGGAAATTTTACAGGAGAATTTGCGGCGTATAAACTGCATTTGTATGTTTTGACGTCTTGCGCTACTTGTAGGCTTATTTTACATAATACTAAACTAGGACGTAGTTTTACACAGTGCTTCTTAAATACCTAAATCTTTCTTATAGTTGCTAAGACAATAAGTGAAAATTTTAATGACATTTTTCTCGAAAAGTACACAATGTAATATAAATATTCAATAAGTAATATATTAAAAACTACGGCACCTAGAACAATTATTTTATTTAATTCTCAGTATTTCAACCTCATTTTGAAACCGCAAAAAAAAAAAAAAAATTAGAAATACGATTTTATGTCCCATTTCCTGCGACTAGTCACATACTTAGCTACGAGACAGTGGTATTGAGGGAGGCTATATAGTTACAACTGTAATTCGGTGTATAAATATATTTTTTTCAAATTAGCTTAGAAATCTTATGTTATTAACGACTGATGTATAATTTTTAGATCAAGAATGGAAATCATGCCTCTCCTACCCTCCTCGATAATCAGAAATGCATCACATTTCATCTTCCTCATAAGTAGAGTCTTGCGTTTATTTACTTTGAATGCAAGTTAGGTGTACAGCAGTGGCAAAAAAAAAACCGGACTGACCCTTGCAGCTGATTTCAGAGCCTTGCTCACTCCAGAGCACGATAGACTGGTAAATAAGAATTTCGTGGTTCGAATCCTGCGTGGGAAGGAAACTTTTTTTTGTTCCTTATTCAAATTTATTCCGAATACTTTTCGATTGCTGGTAAAATTCATGTTCTGGGAATAATAAGTTAATTAATGTCTCCCTACAGTGAAAAACAATTATAATTTAAAAATTCATAGCAATAACTACACAAATATCTATAATAATATGCAATTGTCCTAAACTACGCCCATCAACCCACGTGAAATATTTAGGTATCTTCATCGATCAAAACTTAAAATGGAATTTTCATATTAACTACTTATGTCTTATATTACGTAAAACTCTATACAAATTTGTTCAAGTGCGTCTCTTTATGCCAGTAAAACTATTGAGAATAATATTTTTAGCCCTACTTCAGTTTATAAGATTTATAGGATGGGGTGGATTATCACAGAGTACCATTCGCCCATTAATATTACTACATAAAAGAATTATTAAAATATGTCTAAAAAGAAAACTTGATCATCGAACTCATCTCATATATAAAGAATTTAATGTTTTTAATGTTTTAAATATCAACGAAATTTATATGTGTACTATTTTGAATCACTACCATAAATATCAAACTAAATTCAGATCATTCGATCATGACCACAACACAAGAAAATAGGTAAAATATTTCGTTCCTCCTCATTGAACCAAAATGTAAGACTGAAGCAGGTCTAAGGCACAGTTATAATTACGGTCCAAGATTATATAATGATTTTATAAAGAGGAATCCTAAACTAAAATTATTAAACAATACATTATTAAAAAAACAAGTCCTTGAACTGTTTTTAAAATTATAATCATTAAATTCTTACTCTTCATTTACTTTTTTCTGTCACTTTAACAATGTTGTATTCCTAACTTGGTATGTTTATGTATACTGTAGGCTATGGTAACGATAGTTTGTTTGTTTGTTTTTGTTTTACTCTTATTCTTTTTAAACTTTATGTGCAATTGCATTTAACAGTTTAATCACAGTTATGATTATTATTATTATTATTACTTACTTACTTACTTACAAATAGCTTTTAAGGAACCCGAAGTTTCACATAAGCCCGCGATCGGTCCCTATCCTGTGCAAGATTAATCCAGTCTCTATCATCATATCCCACCTCCCTCAAATCCATTTTAATATTATCCTCCTATCTACGTCTCGGCCTCCCTAAAGGTATTTTTCCCTCCGGTCTCCCAACTAACACTCTATATGCATTTCTGGATTCGCCCACACGTGCTACATGCCCTGCCCATCTCAAACGTCTGGATTTAATGTTCCTAATTATGTCAGGTGAAGAACACAATGCGTGCAGTTTTGCGTTGTGTAACTTTCTCCATTCTCCTGTAACTTCATCCCGCTTAGCCCCAAATATATTCCTAAGCACCTTATTCTCAAACACCCTTAACCTATGTTCCTCTCTCAGAGTGAGAGTCCAAGTTTCACAACCATACCATACAGAAGAACCGGTAATATAACTGTTTTATAATAATAATAATAATAATAATAATTATTATTATTATTATTATTATTATTATTATTATTATTATTATTATTATTTCATTTATTTTTTTCTTCTAATCCAGTTTTCATTCTTGGTCACACCCGACCTCAAACATCTTGCTTTTTCGGGTGCGAACCAGTTAGATTGTATTTATACAATATATTGTAATATGTAGGCTATTTTACTATGAGATTGGTAATCAATTTCGAATTATGAAGAATATTCATTTACGAGTATTACAATAATATTGCAAAATATTTGTTATTGTATGTAATTTTTGCTTGCAATAAAATCTTTGCAATCTTTGTCATTTTGTAAGTAGTAAAATATCGCTGCAATCGAAAGGTATTCGGAATAAATTTGAATAAGGAACAGAAAAGTTTCTTTCCCAGGCAGGATTCGAACCACGAAAGTCTTAGTTACCAGTCTATCGTGCTCTGGAGTGAACAAGGCTCTGAAATCAGCTGCAGGGGTCTGTCCGGTTTTTTTTTTTGCCACTACTGTACATCAATCATATAGATTCGTATGGAGAGGTCCTTGCAATTCAACAGTTCACGCTTCAGTGAACTGGCGTGGGACCGAATCCTCCCGTACTCCAGGTGCCCAAGGAGATGGCAACCCCGAATTCTCCACACCGGTTGAGTAGCGATCAGGTAACAGCCCTGAATACTCCTGGATCCCTCCTTCTCGGTACCCTCCCCTAACCTCAATTTCAGACGGGGGTTCGGTAATTTCTAACGATCCTCCGGTGTCACTCATGTTGTTTTTGTACTTATCTTCGTTCATGTTTCGTTACACACTGAACCTTCGCTGAAACTAAATAACATTCTTGCAATTCATTTTGAATAATTTTTCAGAAAAGTCTATGATACACAATACAAAGATTTATTTTCAGTCAATGACTTTACTTTATATATGTGTGAGGTACAAGTACTTATATTACATAATTTAATACCGGTACTGTATTAAAGTTTTCGTCGGTCATGTCGACATCATCAGATACAACTTTTTGTACTGCAATATCATCCCTTAAATAAATACCTGTGCCTCTGTGATCAAAATTACAACATACATTGATAAAATAAAAATATTAAAATCAACATGATTTGGGAACATCAATATTTCTTTTCTCATGTAGCCTAAATGTGCCCTTATTGTCAATTAGTTAAAAACACAAATGTGTAATTACTATATATATATATATATATATATATATATATATATATATATATATATATATATATATATATAGAGAGAGAGAGAGAGAGAGAGAGCTATATATAGAAAATTTGCAGGTCTTCACTATACAAAAATCTAAAACTGAAGAAATTCAATTAATATTTAAGGAGAAAAATTCGCTCCGGCGCCGGGGATCGAACCCGTGTCCTTGGTTCTACGTACCAAGCGCTCTGACCACTGAGATACGCCGAATTCAATCCACAGCACCGGATCGAATCTTTCTCCTTCAGTGTTTCCCTTTGTGGCTGACTCCAAGTTAGGCATGTATGTTGGCGTATATGTCTAGTGTCAACTGCCATTATACTACAGTAGGAGCGCACTCAGTTGAGCGACTTATTTGGCCGGGATTCCGCAGTTATGATGCACTGCTAGCTATGAGAATATTATGGATTTATTAATTTGTCCTACAGAATAAGCTCTGTAATATTGACAATTAATATTTAAGGAGAAACCAAGAACCCGGGTTCGATCGCCGGCGCAGGAGCGAATTTTTTTCCTTAAATATTAATTGTCAGTATTACAGAGATTATTCTGTAGGACAAATTAATAAATCCATAATATGAAGAAATTCAGTTATTATACGCCTTTTGTGAGTCAGAAAGATGTATATAGACAATACAATGTTGAGATTGTACGTTGAAGCCTTAATTCATCAAAATTGTTAATGATGAAATTTACAACAAATTAAATATTTCTGTATTAGGCGTCGAGAAATTCATATAAACTACAAAACCACAAAAGTTTTGTGACTATTTAATTTAAACGTACATCGGCGAAAACGCACTTTTTCCTCCTTCGATGTGGGCAGAATTGAGTTGCAGTATGCAGAGAACTATCAACGCTTGCTAAAGTTTCCACAGTAAGTACAATAGCCAATTTTTTACATACATTCCAGATACACAGATTTCTTGAAATGATGAAGCAATTATTCATCTGGATACCAAAACTACGAATGAATTTAAAAAAAAAAAGTATGTCCACACTACAATTTCATATTACAGCAAGTAAAAACTTCAAAGTCGGAAAAATTTCAAGAATGGAATATGTAAAACTCGTTTCATATAAAGTTAAATGTGTAAGTTAGTGAAAGAGAAGACAATTTCATGAAAAATGACGATACTAAAGGCGGACATGTAAAGAAAATAATGACGAAGCATACGAATGTGGAAACTTATGAAGTGCGAGCCACTTCGTCCCTTCACAATGTACCCTGGATAGCGCTGAACGAACGGGGAGAAGAAACACTACTGAAAATTTATATCTACTATCTGCATTGTCCTGGAGGATTCAGGGCTATGCCCTTAAGAATCCATAGTGTTCGGGAGGATTCAAGGTGTTTTTATGACCGCGGGAGGATTCGATCCTGCGCCCGAATGAACCAGAAAGTTGTCTCTCGTCCACCTTTACTGTGTGTCTATATCTGTTTAATCGTATATTTAGCCTAATAACAATAACGAAGTGTATATTTAAAGGCAACTTATAATAATAATAATAATAATAATAATAATAATAATAATAATAATAATAATAATAATGGCTTTATTTAACCTGGCAGAGTTAAGACCGTAAGGCCTTCTCTTACACTCAACCAGGATTAAAACTTGCTTACACAGTTGAGCATAAAACTGGATCAGAATTAAGTAATTACATACTGATACATAATGAGATCAAAAGAGGTAGTACTTATATACAATAAGGATCATTTTACTAGTACTAGGGATGGACGAAACTTAAAAAAAAAAAACATGATATTTCATCCAGACATAGGCCTACAATGAGGAAAGCATTCGAGCTAAGATAAAAATACATTTACTTAAATTAAACAAAACTAAATATATAAGCATTGCAAATATACGCTCTCATAGACGCTTTATAGCAATGTAGGACAATATCTTGAGATGCGTAACAAATATGACAATATTAAAAAGCACATTCGAATTTGTTCCTACAACCGATTTTGTTAACATTATGTATTAGTCGTAGTGATATAAAAGAAATCGAAGTCTTACAAAATTTTGAACTCAATAAACAATACAGGCGCCACATAGAATCATTTTTAGTCGCCATGGCTACCTGGCGCCTGGAATTTCCCTGCACCTGATTTTTACAATAAGTAAAACGCATCTATTTACTTTATATTTTATTAAAGTTTGGAATTGACAAATAAAAAAAATATAAATATCACCATAAACCTAAAATAAAACATATTATGAGTACGTGATTTACGAGTCTCTACACATTGCAGTGAATGACTGTAAACAATATAAGTGTTTGAAAATTTCTTTCTTTCCTAATGACGTGCTCGCTACCAAATTACTCTACTGTAGCTCTCATTTCGAACTGCCTAGTTGTCTGTTTTCGTACGTTCGCTGAGCTGCAAACCAGAACTAAGCAGTATTGGATGACGTCAAGCTATATTTCATACGTACCTACACTGTTGCGGGCTTCTAGGATGCTTTAGGTAACCAAATGCAGGACTCTACTCATAAGTAATGGTGGACTGACTTTTTGGTATTTTTGACAAAGTTACAAAAATAAAAATTCGCTAATTGCGAGAGACCCTTATCCTGCTTGAGGTTTTTCAGTGATTTTCTTAAGATCCAAAGGCAAATAGGGGAATGATATTAGGAAAACTGGGTCATAAATAAGAATTTTAAAGTTCCCTTAGACTGATAACAAGTGTACCATTTTAATATGGTCACAAATATGGACCATTTTCCAGATTCAGGAGACCACTTACCTTAATCTTGCCAGTGGCTTTTATCGATTTTCTGAAGACACAAGAATATTTTAATATAATGATTGATTACAGAAATAACAAGCATTTGAACAATATTAGAACTGTATAAATGTTTTTACAAATAAAACAATCGTTCATTCACTTCCACGATACCACAACATTCTTGTACAATAAAAATAATTATTACCCTCAGTTAATTTCAGTTATATCATGTGAAATATTTTCACACATTGCCACATTTTCACCCGGAGGTGGGCTCTGCATAAAATAAATAATTCATCTTGATCACTTTAATTTTAAGTAAGTCATAAGTAGACGTCAGATTTATATGCATTCAAAGTCAAAATTATAATCAATGTACTAATGATAAATGTGGTGTTCCCTTCCCTCACATTTTTTTGAGTCCAAAATTCCAAATGGACTTTATTCCGAATGATCGTTTTTCCAAATGAATATTTCCGAAGTCATTTTTCCTAAAGCATATTTTTCCGAAATATAATTTTCTGACTTCCAAAAATGTGTAGGTAACGAAGACCGCAACGGATGGTCTGAAATTAGTTAGTGAACCGACGCATGCGACGTGCGAGGCCGGCCTCGCACAAATCCGGACTACACGAGAGATAGTGAGTGGTTTCTATAACTGTGAGGTGCGAGAACTGAGTACCTCACAGTTATAAAAACCAATCACTATCTCTCGTGTAGTCCGGATTTGTGCGACGCGGGCCTAGCACTTCGCATCTCGCATGCATCGGTTCAGAAAAACCAAGACTTTAAACGATATGTGCGTCGAATTGAAGATGGAGAGGGAGAGAACATCACGTGATACAATCCGCACAGTAGTCGATTATTATTATTATTATTATTATTACTATACTATTCGTCAACCATGTGGGTCCATACGAAGAAGAAATACGGATATAGTACTTTCCAACAACTTCATCATCTCATAGGTTACGACACTCATTATGTGAGGAAATCGTAAACAGAATTGCTAAATGCGAGAAAAAAGTGAAATTTAAATAATGGAAACAAATTTGCAAAAAATCCAGTAAAATTTCAAATGTTTATGCTGTAAAATATTTGAAATTAAATGTCAAATGAAAGGTGTATATTAAATTAGTTACGCCTCCAAGAACAAATCGGAAAATGGTTTCGGAAAACACTTCATTCGGATAAATTAGCATTCATGAATGTCCTTTTCGGAAAGTTAGCGTCCAGGTTACATTCCTTCGAAATTTGTGTTTCTGGTATTTCTATTATGGAATAATTTCATTTGGAAAATTTATTATTCGTTCCGAAAATCGCATTCAGAAGAATTATCGAGAATGGTGATGTCCGTTGAGAATAATTTTTAAGCCCGGTTCAGACGAATCTGAAATCTAAAAATATGGAACTTAGTCACATAGAGCGGGAATACATGTAATAAAACTTTCGCCTTCCGCTGATGTATAAGTGGCGGGCAACACCGTTAGCAGTATAAAAAAATACCAACAGTATTTTGTTAACTGTCTTCAACTTCCACTAATACATCAACACTCGGTTTACTCAACGCATTCTCTGGTCCACTTGACTCAGTTCTCTATTTTTCGATTTGGTAGTCTTAAGGACTATATTTAAAATTCCTCCCAACGGATAGCACGTCTAGTTTAGTACACTTGGTTGCATTCCTTGCCATTAGCGCATATAAATCCGATATCTAGTCATGAAGTTTACTCTCATGGTTTGTTGAGAAGTTCCATCTCTGGATTATGGTTGTTGTGGTTAGACTTGCGTCTGTTCTTCTCCACGATGTACTTCCTCACTAGTGGGGTAAAGAGGTCTGGCTTCGATTGCTCAGGACTTGGTTCCTCTGTGAAGTGGCTCACAATGATCCCCACCACAAACACTATTAATGTGCCAGTCATCGCATAATACAGCATGCTGAGGCGATATAGGATAAAGATGTCGTCTTTTTCATCTGAAGATACAGTTCTGAAAAAACAGCATTGTATAGTAGAAGCAGTTTCCATTATACGATTTGAGCTATTCTACTTAAAATAATGTTTGTATAGAACGAAAACTCCGTATTGTGAAGACGTAGTTCAGCAAGAAAAAGACCGTGAATAAGGAAGGAATTTCCTATTCGGAAGCCACTGTTCTGGAAGAAAAATGTCAGTTTACAGAACATTCTATATTCGAGAGCACGTATAGGGAAATGATTCTCCATTTGCTCTCTCCCTTCCACAATTTTTTAAACCATCTGAGCTTTTAATTGATTCATATACCTGTACTTTGTCCTCATCAGTCTATTGTCCAAAATAATTATGTTCGCATTAGTGACGGAATCACGTCTCACAAATTCAGAGAAGTAAGTTTTCAATGATAAATTCAGTGCATAGAACATTAGTATCACGAAATCTCAGTTAAGATAGAATGTTTGTATTCTCTCAGTTCGCCAAGAAAAGGATCGGTTTATAACACTCCGCATTCTGAAGGCTCAGTTTTTAAGAACTATAACAGTATCTCTTTCTTGGGTTGAATATAAAATTTAGAAGTCAAAACATTCTAGCACATCCTGATGCATCATGAATTTTCAGAATAGTTGGACCTTTGGTTTACACTTATTACAGGAAATAGGCGTATACTCATGGACGATGTGATGATGTTATCGATCTGTTTTCATTTTCCTTTCGAAAGTAATTCAGTCTAATAAGGAAACATTGTAACCAGGAAATCTGTGACGAAATTGGCCATATTACTCTCATAAATCTTTATAGTGACGTCACTGCACTTACGGTGGTTGTTCCGGCATCGTTACATTAAAGCCACATCCGTCCACAGATGTCGGCAGGGCTTCATTCTTTATTCTGCCCTCGGCCATCTCCTTCTGACTGCCGAACACGAGCCAACCCATCACCAGCAAACTGCAGATACTTCCTGTTAGAGCGCCCTGCACAAATATAGTCCAATTTCAACACACAATTGACCATAACTTACATTATCTTACTAGGATTGTAATGTTGGGGACCGAATACACAAGTTGACTGCAGCATGGTACATAGGCCGGGGACGTGAGCTAGTACGAGGACATTGATTCGTTCTGTGATCAATTACGCGAAAACAATGTGACCATAAACATCTGAACAGCTCTGAAAGTAAATATACGCTATATAGCATTACAAAGATATATTTTTACATACTTTTCGTTATGTGCAGAAGAATTATCATATAATTATTCGTGGATTTTTGAGTTTCCTCCTTTATTTTCTTATGCTACAATGTCTCTATATATAATATCGCTTGTCATCTCTTATGTACGTATTACATAATTAAAATGTAATGTTCCCCTCATTCATTTCAAAACACTCACCAAATTCCGCTGCAAAATTATGCGCCTAAGAACCTTCAACCTTCGGCATTATTATTCAGCAGATACACCATACACGCATGCTACGGTAGTGACCGGCGAACGGAGCATTCAGCAGGTATAGTGTTTACGTATGCTAGAATACTGATTGGTGAACAGATAGTAGCGCATCCTATCGGTCCCCAACATTACAAGCTTAGTTATGACAAATGAATGCCTGCCCTGTTCACCACGGATCGTGTTAGTGCACTGGCATTCAAATATACCTGACACCTACTAATTGATAGTGATCGATAATTTATTCGTGTAATTGTGGCTTCTTTAGTTATTATGTCTGTGACTATATGGCGAAGATAATAGTCAGTATCGTTAATAGTCCATAAATATGCCCGCATTACAAACTTCAAAACTTCATCTCCATGTAATGATTTTAAAAAAGCACTATGTTTAACGGAAAACCGCTGATACTGTCAGTTATGAGAATAATTTTTACTTAATTTACATCATCATCTTTCCCAACACATTTTACCTCTTCTAATAATAATGTCACAACAACTTTGAAGAAGAAGATATCAAATGATAGACGGCATTAAGATATGTGGATCATATGCGGAGACTAAGAGGAATGCAGGAAATAAGAAAGATTGGAGAATGCTGAGTTTACAGTGAAAGAGCTGTCCATGAACATAACATGTATGTATGTATGTATGTATGTATGTATGTATGTATGTATGTATGTATGTACCCATATGTATCCATTAGTTGGGGTGATATAGCGTTGAACGTCATTATACCATGAGAAGATAATGCGAATAACATGAAAGTTTAGTGCATTTAGAAATTACGTTATTCTGATAAGAATGTTTCCAATAAGGAATACTTCTTTAAAATACAATGTAGTGTAGGTAATACGATTAATATACAAATCATTTTTAATCATGTTGTTTATTTTACTTGTGATTATTGTGTGTAATTAAGTTACCATTGCCATCTGGTGTTTGCCCACTTGCAATGTAAGTAAATAGGCCCACATACCTACATATTTTACGATGTCATCCATTTCCAGTGTATAGTATACAAGACTTACTTTCGCGTTTGCTCGTGGGTAGAACATTCCCATTGAGAACAACCCAATCATGGCACCGTAAGTTACTCCCTGCATTCTCAAGCACAACTGAAACAGTGTCGCAAATCGTACCACATTGAATAAATTAATAATTCTAACAACTTTGAATACAGAATAGAGATATTAAAATGTACTGTATAGATTACAAAGTTAACACTTCTAAATTTAGGTTTAGAATACACATAGTCGGGGAAGAGAGATACATTTTAAAGTTTTAAAATCATTCTTGTTTTTTTCTTACGACTTGAAAGGTTTAACACTAACAAAGTAATAAACACAGCAAATAGTACAGAAGGAATAAAACCAGTACAAAGTTTAACTTGTTATTCTTTGTTTTAATGTAAGAGAAACACGAGATATTTACAAGAGGCGATTTCCCGACCTAAAGTTAGGCCTAAGAACAACTACTGAGAATGCTTTGCATATAATTGTGGCATCAATTCTGACGCTATCTACCATATTTTCAGCAAAATTTTTCTTAGATTTTCTTTTGAAGTTACAATTTAACTGCTATTTGTATTTTGAAAACTATTCCATTCTTTTTATATGTTACCCAATTATCTTCCTATTTTTTACGTTACGTATTCCATATTTTTTTTTACTTACAGTATGACAACATACTCTATTTAGGAAGAATATCAAGAACTAGGAACTTTTACATGTTCTTAAAATTACTGCCACTTACCCGTTTGTCTATGATTGTTTCCTCACGCCAAACAAAACAAAGTCGGCCTTCATCATATGTAACCAATGAAATTCGCGATTTAGAAATAAAAGACCCAAAATACAAATACGAAATCCCTACGTTATTAAACACATGTTAATTTTAAAGAAACGAGGCCTGGTGAAACAGTCAACTTTTAAACATCACGTTAAAAGTAAACGACCCGTTTGTCGACAAGTCGTTTGTGCTGATTTAAAGAAGCGTGGTGAAACCGACCATAAGAGTTTACAGGATTTGGATGCAGAATTGCTATTATTAAATGTACGAATTAAAGTATTGACTGTCTTAACGCCTTTGGACATAGAATTGTCATCATCAAAGATATGGAATAAAATATTAGAAGTTTTAAGTTCTTTAGATTATGTACAGAATATTGTAGATATCAAAAAGTTTGAATATGTTATTAACATCATTAATATCTTTGGATACAGAATTCTCACTATTACAAATATGAAATATATACGAGTAATTAACACTTTTAATCTGTATGCCATTTTCATAGATATAGGTAAGATATTAACAATTTTCACATCTTTGAATATCCCATTGTCATTGTTAAAAATATGGAATAAGTTATTAACAGCATTAGGCTAATCATTTTTAAAGCGAATAAACATTATCAAATATGTGAAGGTGACGGTAGTCGAGGTTGGAATAATAAGTTGATGTGATAATAGACTCATAACAAATATCATCCATATTAACCGTTGCGATTCTAGATTCGCCGATTCAAAGTGCGTCGTTCTAAAATTTAGCTCTCAACTTCACTGAACGTAAAAGAAAGGATTTTATAGAAAACTGAGCATTGAATTCATGTTGAAAATTCATTAGGTTAGTCACTGGAGAGTTTAAATGCAAAGAACTAATAGGAAAAACGATATTCACTTGTTATCGCCACAAAGATTTCTAGATCTGCTTTAGCCAGCGATCGTAGTGCATAACTTAACGCCTCGGCTTGTGGAATATCTTCTTCACATGTGCGCGCACAAGAAACAGTGAAACTTCCGGAATATTGCCCCACATCACTGGAAATGCTTATATCCTTCTTGCGTACAGCTTTAAACAAATGTCCACTCATTGAAATGAATTAGGCCTAATTGAAATGTTATTGGGAGAAATAAAATTTCGATTCAATTAAAGTGTTTGTAATAAAGGTGATGGTAAAAATGGTGTCTGAACAAAAATTCAACCTGACCAGAAATTACCCCTGATTGGTGATCTACATGTGAAAAGATTGAATATTTCAATCATAATTTTAATGATTATTATGTAATGTTGAAGTTATTTATAAATAATTTTGTGTCAGTCTCGCATATTTATTTGCTGTCGCTACTTACCTGCAGCACGGCCCCAAGTTTGTCGACAACCAGGACAAATGCCAGGCAAAGTCCGCCGATTATGATGACCACGCTCTTGATCATGACGTTGGCTCTGTGGTCGCTGATCTTCTGCTTAATGCATGGCCTTACGAAGTCCTCGAACAGCTTGGCGCCCAGAGAGTTCAGATTACTGGATATACTACTGCTGAAACGATTTCTCATTTAAGATCGTACTATGTAATTTAATAATAATTATTGTGCTAATTAAAATAAAACTAAGGCATATGCTACTGGAGCTAAATGACAGCTGTGAGCAGTATGGGATGAAGATAAATGCAAACAGGACGAAAAACATGGGTGTCACAATAAAAATAAAGAAGGTAAACTTGTGAATTCTAAATGAGCAGTAGAGCAAGTGAACAGCTTCAGATACTTGGGGTGTGCTGTAACCAGTAACATGAGCTGCTGCCAGGAAGTCAGAAAAAGAACAGTAATGGCAAAGGAAGCTTTTAATGAAAAAAGGAGCATTTTCTGCGGAACTTTGGAAAAAGAAATAAGGAAGGGCGTAGTGAAGTGTTTTGTGTGGAGTGTGGCATTGCATAGGGCAGAAATATGGACATTAAGACGAAATGAAGTGAAACGAATAGAAGCATTTGAAATGTATGTATGGAGAAGAATGGTGCGTGTGAATTGGACAGATAGAATGAGAAATGAAGTTCTGTTGGAAAGATGGGTGAAGAAAGAATGATGCTGAAAGTGATCAGATAGAGGAAAATGAATTGGTTTGATCACTGGCTGAGAAGAAACTGCCTACTGAAGGATGCACTGGAAGGAATGGTGAACGGGAAAATAGTTCGTGCAGAAGAATATATCAGATGATAGACGACATTAAGATATGTGGATCATATGCGGAAAGATTGGAGAATGATGCGTTTGCAGTGAAAGACCTTCCCGAGGACAGAACTTGTATGTATGTATGTATGTATGTATGTATGTATGTATGTATGTACGTACATATTTACGTACATACGTACGTATGTATGTATTTATTTATGTATGTATGTATGTATGTATGTATGTATGTATGTATGTATGTATGTATGTATGTATGTATGTATGTATGTATGTATGTATGTATGTATGTGTGTGTATGTATGTGTGTATGTATGCCTGTATGTACAATGTTTGGCGAACAATCATCAGAAAAACCAGATGAATACACAATGTAATAATACTTTTATTCCTCTATACAATTAAACCATAAATTTTTGAATTTCACAATTTTCAGAGCAGTATAACCTACAACAATGGAGTCATATTCTTTTTCTACAGCAATTCGTAATTTATGCCTGTGTCTTTTCTTGCACTGCACTTAAAATGATTCCCAAAGTAGGGGATATGTGGTTGTAACATTAATAAATTATGTGTCGTATTATATCACGGCCGAAACCATCCAGTTTCTTGAATTTCTTAACTGTTTGTAATACAGTCTGAGTTTTCTTTTTAGGAATGTTATACTCGGTTATAATGATAGAAATTATTTTCTTCACTAATGATCTTCAAACACACGTAGCGCGAGCAGTTTTAGCAAGTGGTGAATCACATTTGCCTTCTCCTTCACTGAAAAATAGGTATGCATTTGTTTATAAGATTTGCAGCTTGTCTCTCTAATGAATGGCATCTTCTAATAGGAGAAGTGCGAACATTACAATTATTGTCGCCATCCCTATGTTGTTAACTCTATTCAGCAGACTCCCATGCTCGCCAAATATTTCACACCAATTTCATTGCTACACTAAGAAAACTAAACATATAATGCAAACTACATGCAGTCCAAGTCGTTATAGAATTGGCAACTATGTGGTATATACCTCTGCGCGGGACGAAGGAAACAACAGTAACTTGAATGGCCTTCTGCTTTCAGCCCCCACCCGCAGCTTTTTCTCCGAGCGAACGTACTGTAGTTTGATTTGATTTGATTTTTGCAAGGGCAGAAAACTTTAACTCATATAAGACGTATTAAATATAATTTAAGTTACAAAATTGTAATCACACATATATCAATTTATATTTATATTCTCTCAATATACAACGTGTTATTCTTAAGCTATATAGTATTGGGTCGTCTCAAATGTAATGTCGATTCTTTATGTCTCGTGTTTTGTAAGATTTTAATAATTTCCTTGATTGGGAATAGCTATTTATAGAACACCATTGCATTGTAGTTTCTCAAAAGGACTTATTGCTTCAAAAATGCAATAGGCTACATCGCCACATTAAGACAATTAGAAGTTCATACAGAAGTTATAGAACTGTACCTCGTGATTGATAGCTGAACAGACTTAAAGCAGAGTGCATACCTGTAGTTGGGCGATAGCCTTATCAGGAGAATTGACATATGTGATAAAAATGGGTATATTATCTCCTGACACCTACCTCGAAACACTGTCTGAATCCCCGTTAGCCTGCCAAAGTCGTCTACAACGCGGAAACCAAGCATTTCCGGGCCTTTATAAATAAGAACTATTTTCATTATTTAAGTCTTAGAAACACATTCCCGAGTTATGCCGCTTATTTAGGCTTTATGACATCTTCTTTAGAGTGTACCAGTTAATTTTTAATTATTGTCTCCGGCTCAAGAGCAATTCTTTATTATTATTATTATTATTATTATTATTATTATTATTATTATTTTTTTTGCAAAGTTATCAAGGGTGATATTTATTGTGAGTCTATCATAAACAATATCAGCCTTCGTATTCCTACAAAAGGTTTAAGATTTCAAAATCACTTTCTCCAGTCTGTAGATGCATAAAATATGCCAATTTGCATGGGCACAATTTAGATCCTTTTGAGGTATAGTTTCGTTTTGAATATTAGTATTTACTGTTCTTGTTCTCAATTTTATTTATGTATGTTTTTGTTTATTTAAGATATTATTTATTTTGTTTTTGCACCTTTGTATCTTCTGTTTGTGAATTGTGCTGAACTATAATTGGCCTCTGGCTGTTGTTCAGCACACAAATATTAATAAATAATAAATATTAATAAATAATAAATAATAATTATTATTATTATTGTTATTATTATTATTATTATTATTATTATTATTATTATTATTGATATTTATAGTTTATATAATTCCGCTCACTCGGCACACTTAAATCTTACAGAAATTGTACCTTGTCATAATTTAATTATATTAACTCCTGTATTGACGTAAACCCAAACATACGGATTTCCTCAAATCCCCTGGCACTGTTTGCCATTAGATTTCAGCTGAATCCCTGGGTCACAGTGCGCATTAATGTATTAGATCAATGGATAAAATCCATACTCCCATCGGGAATCGATGCTGTGATTTTTCAGCTAGCAAACGAAGCCTTCCTTACTCATAACGCTACAGCTTTCATCGTATTAATTATAAAAGAGAAACTTGGGAATTGAATTTTTTTTTTGTTCAACTCCTTTTTTCATTTGATTTGTGTTTAAATCTTATTTTAGGAATTTCAGCTATTCCAAAATTGTCTAAATTTTCCTTTTTAATTTATGTAACAATTCAGGGAAGTATAAAATCGATTTTTAAATTACTGGTGTCACTTTCATCGACGTCCTTAATCAAAATTACCTGTCATTATTCAGCCATTCATTTCCTCAAACAAACATGTAATTCTGAAGTTCCATTGAGCTACCTACTTACCTGAGGGAGGCGCTGAATATTCCCGCTACAAAAAGTCCCGGTAAGCCAGGCACAGAGGATGCTATGTCCATCACGTAGTATGGAAGTATCTGGTCTGGTCGTGATATCATCTGATAATAATAAGGATTTGTAAAATCTGTAATATTTTAACTAGACATCTTGAAGATTATGAATTGTTAACAATGGATAACATGTGCTATATATTTTTCACTCCTACTGTAGTATCATCTTGACTTGTATACAGTTCCAAAACTTTAGAAATATTAGCTTACAGCACAAGGTAGAATACTCAGTAATCCGTATCTATATCTTATCTTATAATTCTAAAATTCTTCGAATTTATTTGAAATAATTTTAGTAACAATTTGAATAAGCTGGCTAATATATCTGAAGATTATAAATTAATTTTATTTTAAAATCTAACAGCAGTCTACGTTACCTTTGATTTTATAGGGTCGCAGTAATAATATCTGGAGTAGATCAGCAGGCCCGTGAAGCAACTCATTGACATGATGGAAACCGCTTGGACTAGAAACAAATACAGGGATCTGAAAGAGAAATGAGATGCTTATCAAATCCCTGTTTTTATTTTACTGGAGATGTAGTGCCTGAATATTCACATCTCGATTCTAAAGTTAGGATTTCTGTGTAGTCTAGATATGCATTCAGAAATGTTTCTCAATTGGGAGCACTTAAGTTGGTCTATTGGGAAAGGAAATATCGTGGACAAATTTACAGTTTCGAAAAGACGGTGTTGGTGTAATGAAAATTGGAAATGGGGAGTCGACCAAGTTGGCGAGTTGGTATACCGCTGGCCTTCTATGCCCAAGGTTACGGGTTCGATCCCGGGCGAGGTCGATGGCATTTAAGTGTGCATACATTTAAACTTCCCATTATTTTTTTCTATGCTCTACTGGATGAGCTATGCCCACATACAGGTCTATATAAAGGGAGGTATTCATAAGTCCTTAGCCTAAAGTGGAAACAGTTACTGCATATAAAATTGCATTCGTTCTAATTCAATATAATCACATTTTAAGTCTGTGCATTTAGCTCAATAGTCATATATCAATTCTAAGCGTATAAAGAAATTGTTAGTCTTGATCTGTAAAACTTTATTTCTTTAGTTTCATTTCACTGTCTTGAATAACGTTCAGTTCATCTCATCATTGGGCTGTACTTGCCTCTTCACAAACCAGGACAGTGCATTGGAGAAAGTTGAACACCCATGCTACAATAATATTAAAAGTAATATACTCAATGTCTAATACTTAAAAGTTTTGAAATCACTGTCGTATTATAATTCGGCTAGTTTTAAACCAATATTCACCATTTTCTGACCTCTTCTGATATCCATCTTTGACAAAAACTTTTCATCACGATGCTGTAAATGACTGAAATAACTTAATAATATTCACTCTGAAGTCACTTGAATAGGAGACGGAGAGACAGATTTCATAGCGAGGTTGATATCACCGTGTTTTAGTTACATGAATTCGCGGGGATGTTCTAGCGACTTTGTCAGAATGGGTTTCCCACGCAGGTGTTTCGTCTAACTGAGTCACTTAGCAGCATCGGACAGATTTAAGGCCACCTTGTGCGGGGTTTTTATAGAGGCGCATTCAGGCGTAGAATCCGGAAGTTGGACAAGACTCGTGGGAAAGCAATTGCAAAGCTCGGAGTTTTCCAAAAGAACGGGTATTGTCGAAAAGTCTACTAATTAATTTGATGTTGTGGGAAGTCCAAGTCTAAATTTACAGATGACGTATTTCGTGACCAATGAGAAGAGATCTCGGTTCAGCATATGGGGTCACTTTGGACCAATAGAAAATATATTTTAGGTCGGTTAAATGACGTAGTTGTTAGCCAATAGGATAATTAGTTTTATCGTAGGATAGGTTTTAATAAATAAGGGTGACGAGGCGCGGAGAGGAGCTTTTTCGTGTCGACGGCCCTACATACTAGTCTTTTCTTTCGGCGAAGACACGACAGACAGAACTTTATCATCGACGAGGCTACACATCAACATTACCATCGGGAGCCGTTCGGATAGAGAGAGAGCGGAGTGACCGAATAGGAGCTTAGAGTATAGAGTATAGAACAGAGGATCGAGTTTATAGTATTGAATAGAACATATTCAGCGCTGTCATAGAGTTAATATAGAAGTACGACAAACTATTAAATTACAAGTTCAGCCGGAAATACATCCTCAAGGGTTACTAGTTGAATACGCCAATAAACTTATAGTTTCGAAATCAACACTGCCTTTTCTCTAAGTAGTCGGCTTGGTATTATTCTCGACATCATCCTACACCACAACTGTACCTCGGCTACCCCGAGTGGATCTCATGCTACACCGAGCGTCGAATTTGGGTGGGCTGGCGCCCACTACTTAAAGCAATAGTAAATTTGCCTACCCTATTCGCGCTTCTCGAAGAACGAGTGCTGACAGCCGTGGACCTGCTGGCTGGTGCGAGTGAAGGGGCATCATGCGTTGCATCGTCATCGATTGAGGACCACCACAATCACGACGCATCCACCCTCACACTACATAATTTGTCAATGGCTGTTCCAATAACTTAGTACAGAGGCAGACAGCGAAAAGCAACCGCACTATGCAGAGGACGTGTTATTACATGGTGTTGCAATACTACACTTCTTATTGAACATTATTTTTGTTATTTGTGACTCCACTCGTCAACTTAACACTCCGTACGCTTTCCGCTGTCCGCGCAATCCATCCCCACCACTCGGGAATTTTAGGCCTACCGTAATTATGAAACTGAACGGCCGCCTGAGCTGCTATAGCTTACCGGTGAGTCGAGCAATGAATTGCGGGCAATCTGTTCCCCGACGTCCCCTGCATAGTGCGGTAACTTTTCGCTGCCTCTCTCTGTATAACTGTTGTGAACTACAGCCTTATGAACACAAAGAAAACTTTTAACCATAAAGGCTGTTTTTTCGAGACAATTATGACAGATCTCCTAGAAAAAGTGAATCTATGGCAGGAGCATGTAATTATTTTGTATTATTAACTAAGCTTCTCCTCAGAAGCTTCTGATTACGTTAGGGATAATTCATTACTTTAGATTTTAATTAATTGACGTCCACCAAATTCGCCAGACTTACCTCCCCAGGCTATCATCTATTTCCGAAACTCAAGAAGTTACGACATTAAAATGTATTATTCTGAAAGCTGTATGAGGCTAATTGTATAAATTTATTTCTAAAATTTTGCGCAAGTAAGAAAGACAAATATTTATGTTAAAACATCCTTACGTTCGGGCACTCCTTAAGGTTGGAAGTGACATGAATTTCTGAACCATAGACTGGCTGATAGATAACACGGCGATGAAAATGAAAGTTTGGCCAATGGTAGAACTCCAGAAAGTCATTCTTACAAAAGGCGAAGGATCTAATCTGTAAGCAGATAATATATTATTTTTAATTGTTGTATTTCATATGATTGCAGTAATTATTACTAATGATTGCAGCAATTATTACCATTATCGATACTAATACTGATACCATCATTAGGCCTATTACTACTGCTAGTACAGTATCTACTACTTTTAGTGCCACTATTACAATACAATTTGTTATTGACATACTTTATACTACATTTGATACCACTAGTACTATTTTCTTCTATTAACTTTAGTCACTCCTATTTCTGCTACCACTAGTAAAACTTCTTCTATTGGCACTACAGTGACTACTACTTTTCCTACTACTAGTACAATTTTCCTACTCACGCAACAATTGTTACTACTGTTGGTACCACTATTTTCTCTTTTGACAGTACAGTCACTACTACTCCTGCTATCACTACTACTACTTTTACAATTAGCACTGCAGTCACATCTGAAGATAATCGACATTCGTTGCTTACTCAGAAATTCTAATCCGACCCCCAAGTCGACATCTCTCCCAAACAACTACGAAGCCGCCCACATTAATAACCCTCAACGTGGTGGTGGTTAGCATGGACACAATCATCACAAGGCCCTGTAGGAAGTGTGTCCACACCACGGCTTTGATTCCACCCTGCACCATAGAAATAAATGTTTAAATTTTGTACATACCATAAATGAAATTGTGTTATATTTTTTTTTATGTATTAAGAGCTACTAACATTTAAATATTCATAGAATTACATTATTAGGTATTACTCGACCAAGGCGAGTGGAGCCGCGGGCGTAATATGAACTATCGCGATGCGGTATTACGAACACAGGAGCGGTAGCGCCACGGCTCCCGGTTGCAGGACTCCTCTGGCCTTGGTCGAGTAATACATGAAATATCGGTTGTCGTGTTGGTTGACTGCTTAGTTGTTTCATTGATCATTTTGTTAGTTTGATTAAGTGAATCCTTTCTGAAGAATCTTTGTAGTTGGTTACTTTTTGTTTGATTGGTTAGTGGCTTCATTGATTAGTTAGCTTTTGTCTAATAACATGATTCCTCCTTTGTCAGTTTCTCTAGATTATTGTTTAATGTTGCGTAGTTCCATTGATTAGTTGCAACGTTGATCGATAAGTTTCTTTCTGCGATAAAATTAATCCTTCGTTCATAGATTTTCTGGTTTATATTTTGTTACTGAGTCGTTCGATTGAATGGCTATAAATTTAATTAAATGGTTGGTGTATTTGTTTGAGTCGATTAATCCTTGTTAATAGCTTTATAGTTTACTGTTTATTATTAGCTTTTTGGAAGAGTTTTTTCTTTGATAACATGAGTGGTTATTGTTCCTTTGTTTCATTGTTTAATTGCTTCGTTGATTGGTTAGTTTGTTTGCAGGGTTAGATGAATCCATTATTCATATTTTCTCTGCTTAGTTGTTTAATCTAGGTCACCTGATCTGTTAATTGCTTCGTTCATTGGTTACTTTGTAAGTTTTTGTGATTAGAATAATACTATATTGATTGTTGATTATTTGCTATATTATCTGGTTCGCTAAATAAATATTTAATTAGTTAGTTATACTGTATTAAACATTCTCTGTTTGGTATTAGAATGAATGTGTGCGTGTGTGTACCTGTATAGAACGATTTCAATCATAAACGTGTTTATTTATTTATTTATTTAATTTATTTATTTATCTATCTACATATTTATCTATTTATTCACTTCTCCATTTGCTATTTATTTATATTTATTATTTATCCTTAAATTGATACTGTTAAATATTCATACATTCACTTATATATTGCTTTATTTGTTAATTGTGTTACTTATATCTGCATTCTTATATTATTACTATTATTGACATAAGTTTAAGTTCTACCTCTTGGGTTCCCATTAGTGGCCTACCCTCATGCACTGCGTCATAGATATAACTTATTTTGCCTGATTATATTTTAATTATTAGTGTAACTGGCTCTTATTTATTTTTCCTTCTATTTAATTACATATATTTTAATTTAGCTATGCTAATTCCATATTCTTCTTGTCCTCATGTAGACATAACTTATTGTTTCATACGCAAGTTGCCAATATAATGTGAGTGAATTTATTTTAATAATCGTTCGTTTGTCAATTTATTAAAAATAAAAATGTCATTCAATATAACCAAAAGACAAGAAATTAAAGTACTATTTGTATTTTCATTAGGTACGCTGCGCAATATTGGTGGAAAGTATACGAAGAGGTTATTTCGAAAGATTAGGATTGTGTAGAAACATTAACACAAAGGTTAGGAACGACAGTATGATTATTGCTTCGTTCATAAAATTAAATAGACTTACCAGCATGGTGTAGAATACGCAGATTATCAAAATGACCGTAGTTATGATGTGGATGTTCAGACCGCTCACTGAAACAGAATATCACGTCTTTTACGGCATATCATACAGCGCCATTTTGACGTAGAAATACTTCTTTGTCCTCAGTAGGCATGCGGAAAGATAACCTGGGAATTGACCTTCATATAAAAATGAAATAACCCTCGCCGCTATTGCTGGCAAATGCAAAAAGACAGAGAGATAATTGTATATACCGTTGACTAGAGGAAGGAATACCCCATTAAACGAGATAGGACCGGCCGCTGCCGTTTCAACCTGAACTAGCTGGCAACATCGCGAAAATGTTCAATATTTGGCCCGTTATCGAGTACCGCGCGTTGAGTTAGATGTCACCACGTCTGAACCATATATTATAGCGTTGATGCAGTGTTGCCAACCGTAGGAGCTGATCGTATATATACGATCATTTGGTATCATGTACGATCATAGGATCCAGCCCACGGATAGTACGCAAAAAGTACAATCCTATCGGCAAATATGAAGGAAAAAAAACTTGTCAAAAAGAGGGGATTTTAAAAATGCATTACAATATATGACTTTGGAATTTTAGACGCGTATACATTTCTGCAGTATTGTATTTCACTTACGCATTCAAAGTTTCTGCGCTACAAGTGCTGTACAGTTCATTGACGCAACATTGATTTCTATAAACAATGCTTACTTATGTCTCCAGATCTAGGCGACAACTTGATTTTCGTAGACTAAACATTGTTATAATGATGCGTTAAGAAATCAAGTGCAGGGTTGTTTCCGATCTTTTATGACGAATTTGAATGACGTCATGTGCGTCAGGAATCACACCGACAGCTGAATTGTGACGAGAGAGACAGACCAGTAGTGAGTGATTTCATAATCAGAGTGCACGGTGTATCACAGTAGCAATGCCCAAAAATCGAGCTTTTCTGGGAGAGGTACATAACAACCCTTTCCGATGCCAAGTACAGTTACGTGAAAATCATAGGAGCCTGCAATAAAACGTGGTTTCGTTATTTCCAAGAAAGGCATCTTGTGTGTACCTAATAAGACTGGCAAAGATCGGATGGGATTAATTCCAAAGTGGAAAAAGCAAGCAAATCCACCCCCAGTCACAAGTCGCCGCACCCCACGAGATGGCACAAATTAATTCCATTCGACCTTCATCAATCTTATTAAGTACATAGAAGATGCCTTTCTTCGAAATAACGAAACCACATTTATTGCAGGCTTCTTTCATTTTCACTTAACTGTACTTGGCATCGAAAAGGGTTGTTATGTGCCCTTCCCAAAAAGGCTCTATTTTCTTGGGAATTTCTGCTGAGAGTCGCCGTGCACTCTATGAGATCACTCACTACTGGTCTGTCACCTCGCGCCACAGTTCAGCTGTCGTGTGACTCCTGACGCACATGATGTCATTCAAATTCGTTATCAGAGATCGGAAACAACCCTGTATTACTTGTGGCTATTGAAGAATGATGCGTACAAAGATTCTTCCTTCGTTTAATTGCAAACTTCTCAGAGATATGATCTCTCCAAGCCTCTCTATGGTCTCAACATAATTACTGTTGTCACGTAAGCATGTAATAAGTTGGCGTTAATGTTATGGGAACCCCGGAACAGAAAAAGAAATAAACGTAATCTGTATACATACAAAGGAACACGGAACAGTCTGTAACATTACTCCCTCGTGCATCCGTGTTTTGTGGTAGTGCACGGGTAGTAAGAAATCAGGTGTAATTGTGACAAGTTCTGACGTGAAATAGTGGAAATGGAATCAGGATGGTAATAGTGATCCTAGTAGGTCCTACTTCAAAATATCTACATTCGGTGTACTTGAATATAACAACGGAATATTGTATAGAAAATTATGGTAAACTACTCTTAAATTTACGTAAAGATAGGTTGTGCGGGGATGAAACGAACTATGAAAGGGCTAGATGTAGGTTCTGGTTCTTCTGTTGCTGTTCCTCCTGAGGGAGAAGGTTATGCCTTACATTTATCAGCATTGTCACAAGATAAGCAGAAAAAAAGAGTGTTTAAAATTCATTTTAGCGCCCATATTTTATTTTTAGCTGTTATTTCCTTATAAGAACTTTAAAATCGTTTAAATAAAATATTGTCAAGGCAGTTTAGGCAAAATAATCCAAACAGGCCTAGTTTTGTGTGTATTGTACGATCCTCCAATGAGAAGTACGATAATTTGGAAGCACCCTATGGCTTTGCAATGGTTCGTATAGGGATCCGCGCTGTCGAACGCGTATTGCGCCCGCAGCAAAAACTAAATTTAGACCGAGATAGGGAACTGAAGTGAATAATCGACTTAAAAATGTCAAAGGTGCACAAGAAACAAGATGCAAAGTACTATCGCAGGGGATACAGTGTAGACAGCGTGTACCCTAACATTTTGTGAACGAAAAATTTTCTAGTTAATTCAATTATTCTTTTAGGATATTAATTACTTCCAGATATATGACATTAATGTATTCTCCGCTTTGCCTATTTTCGACTCTCTTCGGCAATACTCTCGCTCGCATATGTTACACTAAGCACGTTGCTATAGTAGACGAAAGTAGACGCTATTTTTCCTTTGAATTTCAAAGCTTTCAGATAGAGCAACACTAACGCTTTCTGTAGGTGCTGGCTGTGAAACTATGACTTTCCTATAGCGAGATTTCTCCGCCTAGTAGATAGTCGCACTAGCGTTCCTTCTTGCTCTCATTGGCTAGTATTCGAATCTCAGTAATAAATGTGCTCTTATTGGCTACTATCTCAGGCATGATTTTAATGTAATTAATTTGAATTTACTTTATTATGAGACACATCTAAAATAAAATAATGATATAATAATATTTAAATACGAAGTATAGCAAACTTACAACTAATAAATGATAGCATCAAACCCTTCAAGTGCATGCCCTTTGTTGCCCGCCAATATTAGTTACGGTATTATAACGGAAACGAACAGTTTCTTATTTAGAGAGTTTCAAAGTTACCAATGTTGCCATATTTAGCGATAAGTCCCTATATCTAGGGAATTTTGAATCGGTCTCGGCGACAAATTTTGTAAAATACAATTAGCTACTTTTCTGCTGATTTTAATATTCTTCCACTTTTTCCTTTCTTTTAGGTTAAAACATTCAATTGAAGTCATGCAATTCTTAGTTTTAGAAGAGGCATGGGTGCAAGACTGAGTAGTCTAATGATTCATACGTGAAGGCCTTGATCTTGTATATTAATTGTGATTAGTTATCAGGAGTGAAAGATGATGATTCAATGATTCTCACGGTTAGGTCTCTCTCAATGCTACTGCTCCAACACCGATAAATGGTGGCAACTTTGATTGGCACGTGACGGGTCGCGAGCGACAGCTAATTCTTGGTTCTTTCCCGCAACGCGGAGATTTTCCACTCCGAACCGACCCGAGGCAATTGAGTTTTGCAATTTTGTGCAGACAGTTTGTGTGAAGCAAATGAGACTGTAGTTTTAGCTGGTTTTAATATATTTTAACATATAAGATTTAAAAGGTTTAGATTTCACAAAAAAAAAAAATTGTGGTCAAACACTTGAGTGAAAATTTCCACATTTACAATTTGCCAGAAAGTGTAATGTCTATGATTGGATGAAGTGCAGTGTATTCACAATCAGCTGTTCGCACATCTTCTACCTCAACATCACAGCCGTCAACAATACAACCAGACTCCGCAGAAGAGAGTGACGACGAGGAAATTATTTTTTTCTTGGCATATGTATGTTTTTCTTATTTTTATTTAGTGATATTTATTATTAACTTTTAGCGACATTTCTGGGGATTTTTTAACAAACTTAGGAGAGATTTAGCTACTTTTTGTTGAAATTTTAGCGAGATTGTAGGGCGATATGTTGGCAACAGTGAAATTTACGAGTGTGATGTAGGACGTGAGAGCAGGCGGATTGAACTCATTTACAAGAATATTATTTAAGGTGAGTTCTAAGAAAATCTATTTATTTCTTATTTCTCTTTTTAAATCCACGTAACAGTGAATTATATTACTATTTGTATTCTAAAGGTCGGCATGTAAAAGTATGGCAGTTCCCCGCTGCCTTTTTAGTCTATATTTAAAAATAAAACAAGTGCACGTAGGGTTATAGGTTGTTATAGGGTTTGTCCTAGTTTTAAACAGCATTCATTAATATAATATTGAACACAATCTGTATGCGTCGAAAACAATATTCCATACATAATAGTATGATTGAAATAGGTTAAATAAAAAATAAATATGTCTACCTCCTTACCTAGCTCACGCTTCGCCACTAACGACAGACTAACTGCACTTATAGGGCTCTGGGATTCCAAAGACATCAGCCAAGACACCGCTTGAGCGAAGGCATGAGCAGCGAGACCGGTAAAATTCGACAAGGGAGTCTGCAAAATCGACTAAGACGGTCTTGGAGTCGCGCATCGCAACTACACGTAGTTCTACGTGAAATTATGGAGTATAATAAAGCTGTAGATATTTTTAAACTGTGAAATCATGCATACCAAATGGAGAATCACAGCGTTCTTGTCGGCTAAACGAGAGAGGGAATTTCCCTCAGGATAAGAAAAAAATCTTTCGGTAAGTGGTGGTGGTGGTGGTGGTGGTGGTGGTGGTGGTGGTGGTGGTGGCGTATAAGCAGTAAGGCAATA
Organism: Periplaneta americana; assembly: GCF_040183065.1. Lineage (NCBI taxonomy): Eukaryota > Metazoa > Arthropoda > Insecta > Blattodea > Blattidae > Periplaneta > Periplaneta americana. Next base: position 85,780,219 of record NC_091129.1, on the reverse strand, counting down.
AGCATCTATCTATAGTGAATATATTTGTGGTTCTTACCCTGACTGAAGGCCAGTGCCGGCACATATGTAACAATTGGGATGTAAAGTAATAGACCGATTGTCGACAGAACAGATGCCATCACTCGTACTCTGGAGTTGAACCGTAGCTGGAGATACTGTGAGAAGCAAGCAGACAGTGGAATAGTACACCAGAAAATAAAGATTAACTTAAAAATTATATATAGCTACGTGAAAACGAAAGTAATCTCATTGTAATACTTTCGTGTTCGAGGGTTAACTAAAACAGAGTGAGTCAAACTTAAGTTACTGGCAATCTTACTGAGCAACGAGATTACTATCTGGCGGGCGGCGCGTTGGGTTTTTCCGGCCTTTTGTTTGTTTTAAGGCCGGAAAACGACACAGTGCCTGATTATTTTCTTGCCAGTTATATTGATCCGGCAGCAGTATTAAATTGGTATTTCATGATTACATTGTCAGTATGTCAGTCGTCTGAACTCAATTGAGAATTATATATTTTTAATCATAGGTACATAGAACAGGAACGTATTTCCTATATTAAATCTCATCTGATGAAGGTGAAGTCGTAGGAGTAGATTTACATAAATTTCGGCGGATTTTTTTTATAATATTCACTATCTTCAAAATAATGTATTGTTAAGTAATTTAGCTGTTTTGGAAAGAGTGGGTGAAGAAAGAATGATGCTGATATTGATCAGAAGGAGGAAAAGGAATTGGTTGGGTCACTGAATGAGAATAAACTGCCTACTGAAGGATACACTGCAAGGAATGGTGAACGAGTGAAGAGTTCGGGGCAGAAGAATATAATAATAATAATAATAATAATAATAATAATGATTTATTTTAGCTGGCAGGGTTAAGGCCGTAAGGCCTTCTCTTCCATTCAACCAGCAAAAAGTATATATTCATGTGCATGAACTTACAAAGAATTCAATAATTTGATTTAGATGAGAGTTACATGTATACAAGAGTTATTTACGAATTAAACAACAAAATACTATGAACTATTAATTAAACACTGAAATAAACTGTGTAGCAGAATTAAGGTAAAATACATAGAATGTTAATATATTTAAAATAATATTAGATAATAGAAAGAGATTATTATGAGACAATTTTGAAAATACAGCACTATCAGGATGATGTCTAAAGAAAGAAGTAACAATGTAGTCAGTGATAGTTTAAATCAGTATGATTGGAGTGAAATGCTAATAAGGTTATCTCTTAAGCTGTTTTTAAAGGTGTTTATTGTCTTGCAGCCCCTAATACTTTGTGACAAGGAATTCCATTGACGCGAGGTGGATACTGTAAAAGATGATGAATAACGAGATGTTCTATAAAGAGGTATACTTAGCGTGCCACAGATAAGTGATCTGGTATTTACGTTTTGGTTAGAGTATAGATAAGAGAAACGAGACGAAAGGTAATTTTGTGTTGAGGTGTGCAGAATTCGAAAGAGTAAAGACAAAGAGTGTAAAGTTCTGCGTTCTTTAAGTCGGAGCCACGAAAGACTTGCGACGGACGGTGATACGTGATCATATCGTCGGATGTTGCACACGTATCTGACGCACATATTCTGAGCTCGCTGTAACTTGACTGACAGTTCAGAACTTAGGTCACTTAACAAAACGTCACAATAATCGAAGTGCGGCATTACTAGGGTAAGTTTTAGTTGCTGGGGCAAGAAGTTTCTCAAGCGACTTAAACAGTGAATGGAGGAATAGATTTTTTTATCGTTTCTTTGACTTGAAAATTCCAACTTAGATTATTATCAAAAAAGAAGCCAAGATTTTTTACGACAGATGAATAAGGGATTAGCGTTTATATAATATGATAGACGACATTAAGACATATGAATCATATGAGGAGACAAAGAGGAAGGCAAAAAATAGGAAAGATTGGCGAAAGCTGGTTTTGCAGTGAAATACCTGCTCTTTGGTAGAACATTGAATGAAAGAATTAATTAATTAATGAAATTAAGCAGTTTACTTGTATATTTCTGAAAAAAAAAGTGCACGGCGAATCCGAGAAAATACGGTATTTATTATGCTCACCTCATACGTAGATGTGAGCTGCAGCTCGTAGAACACTGGCAGGTAGAAGAAATCTGTAATCACACCCACGGGCAAGATGGATAAGATGCCCACCCAGTATAACGTCCCGTGAAGGTACATTTCTGTTGGGATTCCCATCATCGTAATACCTGACAGCATGCTTAAAAAAAAGAAAAGCTTAATTGAATTTGTAGACAATCAGTTTGATAAAATTAAAGATATAGCGATCCAGTCCTTGATAGGATCACGGGGATTGAGTAAGATGTAAGATAAATTATGGGTTCCACTCCGGTTACCACATATCTCGTTCTGGAAAGGCCTGTTGTTCTGAAGGAACTTTGAAAATATTGAAGGGAGAAAACGACGTAAAAGAAGATGGACCTTATTAATTTATAAAACAGGTACGTAGGGTAAGAAAAGGTATTTTCGTGATAGGCTATTTTTAATATTATGGCTATTTTTCCCCATTTTGGAAATGATACTATATTTCTATGGCATTACTGTAACAAAATATATGACAGAGAGGTGTATTTTCTAATTTTTAATTTTAATTATTGATAGAAAATAGGATTGAAAATGTGCGGGTTTGGTAGGTAATTTCGTGATAGGGGTAAGGCAATTTCGTGAATGAAATGAATACAGCACTTTAACACCCGTATACGATGGCGCGACCAGTTTTACCCTCGAAAAACATGACATTCATTACTTTCAGATAAATTGGTTTATGGACAGAGAATATGAACAGAATCTGTCCAGTTTATATGAAAAAATTCCTTTACACACATGGATAGACTACTTCTTCCGTATCATTGGTGCTCAAAAATTGTTTTCCACGAAAATCTGTAAACCTCGCAATGCTTTCATAAAAAAAACGGTAGTTTTGTAAATCATCCTTTTCCATCGTAAATGCATTAGCCCATTCCGAATCAGAAGTCTTTTTTCATCTGTGTTGTGGTTTACAAACGTTTAGTCATGTTCGGGTTTGTTTATTATAAATTATATCAAATGTCATTCATAAAATGTGTTCATTCCAGTTGTAATTTTTCTTTAATGTAAGGTAAAAGACTTCAGATGCTATCTCATAATATCGTCTCGTATGTGACTGATAACTGATCATACTAGACACATATAGCAATGTATCTCAAAAAAACTTTATTTTATCTGTTTCTATCATATTTTCTGTTCAATTACCTCGACATAAGAGAGATAGCCACTGGCGCCGTATTCATCTTCTTCCCCCCATGGAGATACTCCTTTGGGGTGTCTTCTTCCTTACCCCAGAATCCGAAGTATATTCCAATCAATATGGACAAAGCCAACATAAGTGTGAAGAGGGTGAAGTCCAACCATCCGAAATGATGTATGTTATTCGCTACTGCTTCCAAGGCAGTAGAGTTGACATCCATCCTGAAAATGAAGGGAGAAATGTCATTATTTCATGGAAAATATAAAAATAATAGGAAACGGATAATTGTTGGTGCTAAATGATCAAATCAGTTCCACTGCTACATATCCGAAGGAATGTTTAATTTTCATTTTTAGGCAAGAGAAAGGGAACTTATATGTTCGATCTGTTATAAATTTTGGAAAATCTATGACATGGGAGCCTGTTGGTTACATCCGTTAGAACAAAAATTATTCTACTTTCGATCAAAAGCTTTTTAACTCTTCCAAATTTCCGTTTGTACAGTATGATTATTTAGTCCTGACAGTCCCCGGCGATGTGCGCCTGGGTCAGGTGAGTCCATTTAGTTTCGCCAAGGGGTGTTTGGGTTAGTCTCTCGCTTGCCGTAGGAGCGATCGGATGTCATGCGTGCGGTAGAGCGGTATGTTTCTAATACAATTAAGCTGTACTGCATTCATTTACCGACCGCTTCTCTCTACTCCGCAGCTCTCCACACTACTCCTATTACTTCCCTTCTTTCGCGTCGCTGAGCTGTCAGGACTAAATAATCGGTCTGTAACTACTGTTAAGACTAGCTTGCAGATGAAGGACTCATCCTTACATTGTTTTACCAACGCTATAGCGTTACGATATATCGACAACCGTGCATTTTTCAATGAATTTTCGCCGTAAGACTGATTACTTGTACGAAAAATTCCGCAACAGCTTCTTCCAAATAAGACACAAATTTCAATAGCGTAATATTGACACTATAGTGACATAATATTTCATAACTTTATTCAGGAAATGCTAGGTTAAGTTGACAGTTGCTCACTATTAGAAATAGAAAATAATAATCCGTGGCTCTACAACTCTTACAGGGCTCAGACCTACCAGTCAGTTGCTGTCCTCACGTTCACATGCCGAAGCAGAGGTGGACGATCATCCAACCAGAATGTAGGTGTCTTGTGGTTAGCACGATGATCCCCCAGCCGTTATAGCTGGCTTTCGCAACCGGATTTCGCTATCATAGCTGCCCAAGTGCATCGTGATGCTGGATGGACACCGGTCCCATACACTGGCCAAAATTTCATGAGAAACTTTCTTTTCTCGTGAGGACTCAAACTAGCACGTATTCCGTAAAGCGAATTCTAGACAGGACGCCCTACACCACGACGCGATGGCGCGGTACTCTAACATTACTATTGAATAAAGTAATTAATTATAATTTTTGTATTGTTGTGCTTTTTTTACTCATGTTACGTGTTTTCAACACATCCATTAGTATGTTCTCTTTTCCCTAACGTCCCTCATCAAGAAACAAATATCTTGTTGCAAAACATTACATATTCCTGCATTCATGACTTTATTAAACTAATATTAATAATCACGCAAATAAACTTTTATGTCATAAAAAAGGTTAGTTTTGAAATCGGAATAAACTATGTAATTATTCAAATCTCTGATGGGAAGATGAGGAGGATCGTGGTAAACGTTATGACTTACCTGATGGAAGTTTTTTTACCTAAAACGTTTCCAAGTAATATGTAAAAGTAAACCAAAAAGAATTTTCTTGTGGTAAGACACCAACTAAGTGAAATGTTTGGGATGGCGTTCTCACTTATATGGTCGCAAAGGACGACATACAGTATCTGGTGCAAGTGTTCTTTCTACTTGTCATTTAATGTTTGTGGAAGCATTGACTGTGCATTTAATCCTTCGGATTACGTCTCTTATGCATCAAGATATTGCAACTAGCTTATAAATTACATTCTACGAAGCTTTGTCACAAGAAATAATGTGGTGAAACTTAAAGAGATTTGTAATTTTAATTAAACGCAAACATTCTAAGACGATATAATTTTATGTTGTACCACTTACGTAAACTGCATTGTAACCAGTTCAAATATTATGCATGTATGTGTGTATATGTGTGTGTAAATTAAGTTAGTGTATGGTATATTTAAAGATGCTTGCAACTGCTGAGGTTATATCAGCGTCGCCGGTGTGCGGAATTTTGTCCCGCGGGAGTTTTTTTACATAAATTCTACTTTTGCGAAGTCTGAATATTCATATCTTCAATATCATTGGTGTCCAATAGTGTTTAATGTTACTGTAGGTGTGTAATTAAATCTACTCACATGAGCCTGTCGAATTTAAGCACACCTAAATGCCATCGACCTGGGTGGGGATGAACCCGCAACTTCGAGCACAGAAGGCCAGCGCCATACCGACTACGCTGCCCTGGCCGACGTATGTATGTATGTATGTATGTATGTATGTATGTATGTATGTTTTACCACTAATACAAAGACCCGAAATTACCAGAAATTAATGATACAGAAATTTAATTTTAAAATTAATAAAGTAGGAAGAGGAAAAGCTGAAGAAGAAATGATAGAACATGACTAAAGACAAGGAATATAATTAATTATTTTATGTAGCCTATTAGGAACTGTAAAACATTAACTTACTTTTCACTACTTTATTTTTGTTGAGCTATTGAATGTAAACATGTCCTTCGCTTATCTTCTGTCTACGGAATTCTTTTAGAGGTATTGTTCGGAGATCTGCAGTAATTCCATTTCATCCCGTTAAGCCCAGAATGGGGTTCTTAACAGACTGTTCAGCTGCATAGGCAGATGTGCTGTAGTTCTTCATAGCTGTGCAACAAACTCTACAATCCAATTTCTCTCCAATTATTTTTCTGGCATTTATTTATTTCCCTTTGTACTACTATCCTATCGAACAACTCTAATCTTTCTACACTAGTGGTGACACTATCTTACGTTATCTTAATCCGGTATTGAAAACCAGTCTCTAAATTTTAATATTGGTTTTATTCCACATTCAAAACTGATCAAAATGTGATGTAGCATTATTTACTGTATTATAACAGTTGCGAGAAAGGATGTTATAGAATTTGTATCACGCCTTAGCTGCGTGATATAAGATGTGATAGCGTGGTATGCAATTACTGTCAATGAGATAGTTGTTGGCACTTCAGAGAATATTCGCTATTAATAAGCTAAATTGGGGAAAAAATGTTTCATTGTTTGCATATGTTGCATTTTTCCTCCATAATTAAACAGTTGGAGTCAGATCGTTGTTTTGTCTGGAGTTGCTGCTGATTATACTACTCCTTAACTTCATTGTTCAGGTACAATTTTTCTACAAAGTGGTAAGTGACCACTGTATATATTTTAATTGCTACATAGAAAAATTATATGTTTATGGAAAGAGACTTAGCATGAAGTATGTGTGGTGGAAGAATACTGTCACGTATGAGTGCATTTTCACTTAATAGTGCACTAATGTAGATCACTCTTGCCAATTTTTGGACTATATGCATTACACATGGGAGGTTCAAGTCTTCATACATCTGGACATTACTAACAGAGTGTTCACCACTATATACTAGGGGGTCCAAAAAGTAAGTTTCCTTATTTTACCCTTCTGATTAGGGACAAGCGTCAAGCCTTCAGCAACGGAGGACCTTTCGTACGGATGTAGTGGCTGCCCAGAATGTTTCTCTAGGCCGGTCGAGCAGTTGTTTCCTAGCTTCCGGGCCGTTAACTTGGGATTACCTCCACGGTCATCGAGGAGGACCGCCGTTTGACCCTCCACGACATTTTGAAATCGCTTGGTAGTTGCTCGTGTGTTCTTGGAACTGTTCAAAAGAGAAGGGGATGCCTTGTTTTCGAGAATCGTAACCGGCGATGAAACCTGGATTCACCATAGCATTCCGGAAACCAAACGTTAGGCCTAGAGCAGAGTGCGCAAAGAAAGCGAAGGTCACAATAATAATAATAATAATAATAATAATAATAATAATAATAATAATAATAATACTTACAAATGGCTTTTAGAGAACCAGGAGGTTCATTGGCGCCCTCACATAAGCCCGGCATCGGCCCCTATACTGAGCAAGATTAATCCAGTTCCTACATCACATTCCACGTCCGTAAAATCTATTTTAATATTATCCTTCAATCTACGTCTCGGCCTCTCCAAAGGTCTTTTTTCCTTCGAGTCCACACCTGTGGAGTAACGGTTAGCGCGTCTAGCCGCGAAACCAGGTGGCCTGGGTTCGATTCCCGGTCGGGGCAAGTTACCTGGTTGAGGTTTTTTCCGGGGTTTTTCCTCAACCCAATATGAGCAAATGCTGGGTAACTTTCGGTGTTGGACCCTGGACTCACTTCACCGGCATTATCACCTTCATCTCATTCAGACGCTAAATAACCTAAGATGTTGATAAAGCGTCGTAAAATAACCTACCAAAATTTTTTTTTTCCTTCGACCTCCTAACTAACACTCTATTTGCGACACTGGATTCGCCCATACGTGCTACATGCCCTACCCATCTCAAACGTCTGCAATAATAATAATAATAATAATAATAATAATAATAATAATAATAATAATAATAATACGAGTAATAGTAGGCTAATAATAATCTTTATTGTGTTAAAAGTACTATTAGTAATAGTGGTTCCTTTAACGACGATTTTAACTGCAGTGGTTATTCAGGTTGAAGTTCAAAAACTCGAGCAGGAAATGGTTAAGAAATATTAACTTTAAACCTCTGTTGGGATGGTGTTCTTCTTCGTGCAGTATTTCTGTCACATGGGTCTGCAAGCTCGCTTCTGTCACGGACAAAGTCATGCTTGATATTTAATTATCCCATCTCACCTTTGAACCTGCAAATCAGGGATTCAACTTTTCTTGATACTACGGAAGACGACATTACTTGGTTATTTAACGTCGCTGTATCGACTACTAGGTTATTAAACTTGCATCAGTGGAATTTGTGATAGCAAGACTATTTTTATGGGTGACAAGGCGGAGAATTATCTATAAACTAGCTGGCATTTGGCTTACGATAAGAGGAACATCGGAGAGAAACACAACTTGGTAATTAATCCAAGCGGAAATAAAACTCATACTCGGCCAGACCTTCAAATAAGTAGGAGAACGCGTCTTTCGAGTTACAGTAGCGTGATCATTAAGCTTAGCATTTCAGCTACGTCTAAGCTGGAATACAGTTGCCTACTCTCGCACTGTACCTGACATCACAGCCCAGGGATACGTCCCGTCTGATACAAAATAGATCCGCATCTTACTTACGCTCACTCTAGTTTGTGTTGAACCGCAACACGGTCATAGTGAGTGCTTTAAACCAGTGAAATGTGAAAGTCATATTATTTACTTAACGTAACATTTGTATTTGTGACGAGGTAAAATTCCGAAGACAAAAAGTTCGAAGAATGAAAGGCTGGAGGACTTAATTCAGGTGTTTTTTTTTTCGACCGGCCAGAGGCCGTTTTCCAAAGTTATCTATTTTTGTTTTCT